>NW_026562535.1:0-107500 GCF_027474105.1 Poeciliopsis prolifica
TCTGAACGAGAGATAGGCCTCGCGTAGAGGCTCCCAGCAGAACGTGCCCGTGCACACAGGGGCCGGGGAAGAGGGTGAGGGGGAGAAGGAAGGGGGTTAAACTTGTTTGACCTCTGACCTTTGACCCTGAACCCAAACCCTCACCCCAACCCTAACCCCAACCCTAACCCTAACCCTAACCCTAACCCTAACCCTACCCTAACCCTTACCCTAACCCTACCCTAACCCTAACCCTAACCCTAACCCTAACCCTAACCCTAACCCTAACCCTAACCCTAACCCTACCCTAACCCTTACCCTACCCTACCCTAACCCTAACCCTAACCCTACCCTAACCCTAACCCTAACCCTGAGCACGGGAAGCCCTCTCACGCCTCTCTACCACCCCCAACAACACACCATATCTCCAAAACACTCCACCCAGGACCACCTCCAACGCCTCAGCGAGCCCCGAAACGCACTCTAGTGAGGTTCCCCCAACAACCCCCAACGTAAACACTTAGAGCAATTTCACCCATTTTTCAACTTGCTCCCACCCAAGTACATGACCTCTCCCCGCACTCAGGGCTTCGCCCTGAGCACGGGGGACGTGGTCTCGGGTCGCTACGACCTTCCTAGCCCGAGATATCACACTTTGAAAATCCACGCTCGGCCTACCAACCATGGTCTCGGGGTCAAATTTTGACCGATTTTCACACATCACCCCCATCCACGCATATGACACATCCCCGCGCTCAGGGCTTCGCCCTGAGCACGGGAACCCCTCTCACGCCTCTCTACCACTCTCCCAACAACACACCATATCTCCAAAACACTCCACCCAGGACCACCTCCAGACGCCTCAGCGAGCCCCGAAACGCACTCTAGTGAGGTTCCCCCAACAACCCCCAACGTAAACACTTAGAGCAATTTCACCCATTTTTCAACTTGCTCCCACCCAAGTACATGACCTCTCCCCGCACTCAGGGCTTCGCCCTGAGCACGGGGAACCCGCTCCCCGGCTCGATCCGACCTTCCTAGCCAGAGCCGAAAATGAATGGGGGTCTATGGCAGCTATAGGAAGGGGAGGGGCTAGGGCCACCAAACTCACAGGGAACCTGGGGGCCCATGGGGAGTCTACACACCGAGTTTGGTGACTTGACACCTTATACTTTTTGAGTTATGGAGCTTGATCACTTTTTTTTTTCAATGGGTGTCTATGGCAGCTATGTCTTAGGAACCAGCCACCTCCACCAAATTCACAGGGTACGTAGGGGACCTCCTGGGATCCTCTGTGCCAAGTTTGGTCCACCTGACACCTTTACTTTTTGAGTTATTGAGCTTGATCACTTCGATTTTTGGTTTTCATCCCTATATCCTAACCCTAACCCTAACCCTAACCCTAACCCTAACCCTTACCCTAACCCTTACCCTAACCCTAACCCTAACCCTAACCCTAACCCTAACCCTAACCCTAACCCTAACCCTAACCCTAACCCTAACCCTAACCCTAACCCTTCCCCCAACAACCCCCAACGTAAACACTTAGAGCAATTTCACCCATTTTTCAACTTGCTCCCACCCAAGTACATGACCTCTCCCCGCACTCAGGGCTTCGCCCTGAGCACGGGGGACGTGGTCCCGGGTCGCTACGACCTTCCTAGCCCGAGATATGACACTTTGAAAATCCACGCTCGGCCTACCAACCATGGTCTCGGGGTCAAATTTTGACCGATTTTCACACATCACCCCATCCACGCATATGACACATCCCGCGCTCAGGGCTTCGCCCTGAGCACGGGAAGCCCTCTCACGCCTCTCTACCACCCTCCCAACAACACACCATATCTCCAAAACACTCCACCCAGGACCACCTCCAGACGCCTCAGCGAGCCCCGAAACGCACTCTAGTGAGGTTCCCCCAACAACCCCCAACGTAAACACTTAGAGCAATTTCACCCATTTTTCAACTTGCTCCCACCCAAGTACATGACCTCTCCCCGCACTCAGGGCTTCGCCCTGAGCACGGGGAACCCGCTCCCGGCTCGATCCGACCTTCCTAGCCGGAGATGAAAAATGAATGGGGGTCTATGGCAGCTATAGGAAGGGGAGGGGCTAGGGCCACCAAACTCACAGGGAACCTGGGGGGGCCCATGGGGAGTCTACACACCGAGTTTGGTGACTTGACACCTTATACTTTTTGAGTTATGGAGCTTGATCACTTTTTTTTTTCAATGGGTGTCTATGGCAGCTATGTCTTAGGAACCAGCCACCTCCACCAAATTCACAGGGTACGTAGGGGACCTCCTGGGGATCCTCTGTGCCAAGTTTGGTCCACCTGACACCTTTACTTTTGAGTTATTGAGCTTGATCACTTCGATTTTTGGTTTTCATCCCTATATCCTAACCCTAACCCTAACCCTAACCCTGAGCACGGGGGACGTGGTCCCGGGTCGCTACGACCTTCCTAGCCCGAGATATCACACTTTGAAATCCACGCTCGGCCTACCAACCATGGTCTCGGGGTCAAATTTTGACCGATTTTCACACATCACCCCATCCACGCATATGACACATGCCCGCACTCAGGGCTTCGCCCTGAGCACGGGAAGCCCTCTCACGCCTCTCTACCACCCTCCACACAACACACCATATCTCCAAAACACTCCACCCAGGACCACCTCCAGACGCCTCAGCGAGCCCCGAAACGCACTCTAGTGAGGTTCCCCCAACAACCCCCAACGTCAACACTTAGAGCAATTTCACCCATTTTTCAACTTGCTCCCACCCAGGTACATGACCTCTCCCCGCACTCAGGGCTTCGCCCTGAGCACGGGGAACCCGCCCCGGCTCGATCCGACCTTCCTAGCCGGAGATGAAAAATGAATGGGGGTCTATGGCAGCTATAGGAAGGGGAGGGGCTAGGGCCACCAAACTCACAGGGAACCTGGGGGGGCCCATGGGGAGTCTACACACCGAGTTTCAGCCAATGAACCCCTTCCGTTCGGGAGTTATTTTGAATGAACCGTTTTTTGAAATGAATGGGTGTCTATGGCAGCTATGTCTTAGGAACCAGCCACCTCAGCCAAACTCACAGGGTCCGTGGGGGACCTCCTGGGGATCCTCTGTGCCAAGTTTGGTCCACCTGGGACCTTTACTTTTTGAGTTATTTTGAATGAACCACTTCGATTTTTGGTTTTCATCCCTATATCCTAACCCTAACCCTTACCCTACCCTTACCCTAACCCTAACCCTAACCCTAACCCTAACCCTAACCCTAACCCTAACCCTAACCCTAACCCTAACCCTAACCCTAACCCTTACCCTAACCCTAACCCTAACCCTAACCCTAACCCTAACCCTAACCCTAACACACCATATCTCCAAAACACTCCACCCAGGACCACCTCCAGACGCCTCAGCGAGCCCCGAAACGCACTCTAGTGAGGTTCCCCCAACAACCCCCAACGTAAACACTTAGAGCAATTTCACCCATTTTTCAACTTGCTCCCACCCAAGTACATGACCCTCTCCCCGCACTCAGGGCTTCGCCCTGAGCACGGGGGACGTGGTCCCGGGTCGCTACGACCTTCCTAGCCCGAGATATCACACTTTGAAAATCCACGCTCGGCCTACCAACCATGGTCTCGGGTCAAATTTTGACCGATTTTCACACATCACCCCCCATCCACGCATATGACACATCCCCGCGCTCAGGCTTCGCCCTGAGCACGGGAACCCCTCTCACGCCTCTCTACCACTCTCCCAACAACACACCATATCTCCAAAACACTCCACCCAGGACCACCACTCCAGACGCCTCAGCGAGCCCCGAAACGCACTCTAGTGAGGTTCCCCCAACAACCCCCAACGTACACACTTAGAGCAATTTCACCCATTTTTCAACTTGCTCCCACCCAAGTACATGACCTCTCCCCGCACTCAGGCTTCGCCCTGAGCACGGCGGACGTGGTCCCGTGTCGCTACGACCTTCCTAGCCAGACCCGAAAATGAATGGGGGTCTATGGCAGCTATGGGAAGGGGAGGGCTAGGACCACCAAACTCACAGGGAACCTGGGGGGGCCCATGGGGAGTCTACACACCGAGTTTGGTGACTTGACACCTTATACTTTTTGAGTTATGGAGCTTGATCACTTTTTTTTTTCAATGGGTGTCTATGGCAGCTATGTCTTAGGAACCAGCCACCTCCACCAAATTCACAGGGTACGTAGGGGACCTCCTGGGGATCCTCTGTGCCAAGTTTGGTCCACCTGACACCTTTACTTTTGAGTTATTGAGCTTGATCACTTCGATTTTTTGGTTTTCATCCCTATATCCTAACCCTAAACCCTAACCCTAACCCTAACCTAACCCTTACCCTAACCCTAACCCTAACCCTAACCCTAACCCTAACCCTACCCTAACCCTACCCTAACCCTAACCCTAACCCTAACCCTAACCCTACCCTAACCCTAACCTAACCCTAACCCTAACCCTAACCCTAAATTCACAGGGTACGTAGGGGACCTCCTGGGGATCCTCTGTGCCAAGTTTGGTCCACCTGACACCTTTACTTTTTGAGTTATTGAGCTTGATCACTTCGATTTTTTGGTTTTCATCCCTATATCCTAACCCTAACCCTAACACACCATATCTCCAAAACACTCCACCACAGGACCTCCAGACGCCTCAGCGAGCCCCGAAACGCACTCTAGTGAGGTTCCCCCAACAACCCCCAACGTAAACACTTAGAGCAATTTCACCCATTTTTTTCAACTTGCTCCCACCCAAGTACATGACCTCTCCCCGCACTCAGGGCTTCGCCCTGAGCACGGGGACGTGGTCCCGGGTCGCTACGACCTTCCTAGCCCGAGATATCACACTTTGAAAATCCACGCTCGGCCTACCAACCATGGTCTCGGGGTCAAATTTTGACCGATTTTCACATCACCCATCCACGCATATGACACATCCCCGCGCTCAGGGCTTCGCCCTGAGCACGGGAACCCCTCTCACGCCTCTCTACCACTCTCCAACAACACCCATATCTCCAAAACACTCCACCCAGGACCACCTCCAGACGCCTCAGCGAGCCCCGAAACGCACTCTAGTGAGGTTCCCCAACAACCCCCAACGTACACACTTAGAGCAATTTCACCATTTTTCAACTTGCTCCCACCCAAGTACATGACCTCTCCCCGCACTCAGGGCTTCGCCCTGAGCACGGCGGACGTGGTCCCGTGTCGCTACGACCTTCCTAGCCAGACCCGAAAATGAATGGGGTCTATGGCAGCTATGGAAGGGGAGGGGCTAGGACCACCAAACTCACAGGGAACCTGGGGGGGCCCATGGGGAGTCTACACACCGAGTTTGGTGACTTGACACCTTATACTTTTTGAGTTATGGAGCTTGATCACTTTTTTTTTTCAATGGGTGTCTATGGCAGCTATGTCTTAGGAACCAGCCACCTCCACCAAATTCACAGGGTACGTAGGGGACCTCCTGGGGATCCTCTGTGCCAAGTTTGGTCCACCTGACACCTTTACTTTTTGAGTTATTGAGCTTGATCACTTCGATTTTTTGGTTTTCATCCCTATATCCTAACCCTAACCCTGAGCACGGGAAGCCCTCTCACGCCTCTCTACCACCTCCCAACAACACACCATATCTCCAAAACACTCCACCCAGGACCACCTCCAGACGCCTCAGCGAGCCCCGAAACGCACTCTAGTGAGGTTCCCCCAACAACCCCAACGTAAACACTTAGAGCAATTTCACCCATTTTTCAACTTGCTCCCACCCAAGTACATGACCTCTCCCCGCACTCAGGGCTTCGCCCTGAGCACGGGGGACGTGGTCTCGGGTCGCTACGACCTTCCTAGCCCGAGATATCACACTTTGAAAATCCACGCTCGGCCTACCAACCATGGTCTCGGGGTCAAATTTTGACCGATTTTCACACATCACCCCATCCACGCATATGACACATCCCCGCGCTCAGGGCTTCGCCCTGAGCACGGGAACCCCTCTCACGCCTCTCTACCACTCTCCCAACAACACACCATATCTCCAAAACACTCCACCCAGGACCACCTCCAGACGCCTCAGCGAGCCCCGAAACGCACTCTAGTGAGGTTCCCCAACAACCCCCAACGTAAACATTAGAGCAATTTCACCCATTTTTCAACTTGCTCCCACCCAAGTACATGACCTCTCCCGCACTCAGGGCTTCGCCCTGAGCACGGGGAACCGCTCCCGGCTCGATCCGACCTTCCTAGCCAGAGCCGAAAATGAATGGGGGTCTATGGCAGCTATAGGAAGGGGAGGGGCTAGGGCCACCAAACTCACAGGGAACCTGGGGGGGCCCATGGGGAGTCTACACCCGAGTTTGGTGACTTGACACCTTATACTTTTTGAGTTATGGAGCTTGATCACTTTTTTTTTTCAATGGGTGTCTATGGCAGCTATGTCTTAGGAACCAGCCACCTCCACCAAATTCACAGGGTACGTAGGGGACCTCCTGGGGATCCTCTGTGCCAAGTTTGGTCCACCTGACACCTTTACTTTTTGAGTTATGAGCTTGATCACTTCGATTTTTTGGTTTTCATCCCTATATCCTAACCCTAACCCTAACCCTAAAGAACAAACCCTAAAGAACAAACCCTAAAGAACAAACCCTAAAGAACAAACCCTAAAGAACAAACCCTAAAGAACAAACCCTAAAGAACAAACCCTAAAGAACAAACCCTAAAGAACAAACCCTAAAGAACAAACCCTAAAGAACAAACCCTAAAGAACAAACCCTAAAGAACAAACCCTAAAGAACAAACCCTAAAGAACAAACCCTAAAGAACAAACCCTAAAGAACAAACCCTAAAGAACAAACCCTAAAGAACAAACCCTAAAGAACAAACCCTAAAGAACAAACCCTAAAGAACAAACCCTAAAGAACAAACCCTAAAGAACAAACCCTAAAGAACAAACCCTAAAGAACAAACCCTAAAGAACAAACCCTAAAGAACAAACCCTAAAGAACAAACCTAAAGAACAAACCCTAAAGAACAAACCCTAAAGAACAAACCCTAAAGAACAAACCCTAAAGAACAAACCCTAAAGAACAAACCCTAAAGAACAAACCCTAAAGAACAAACCCTAAAGAACAAACCCTAAAGAACAAACCCTAAAGAACAAACCCTAAAGAACAAACCCTAAAGAACAACCCTAAAGAACAAACCCTAAAGAACAAACCCTAAAGAACAAACCCTAAAGAACAAACCCTAAAGAACAAACCCTAAAGAACAACCCTAAAGAACAAACCCTAAAGAACAAACCCTAAAGAACAAACCCTAAAGAACAAACCCTAAAGAACAACCCTAAAGAACAAACCCTAAAGAACAAACCCTAAAGAACAAACCCTAAAGAACAAACCCTAAAGAACAAACCCTAAAGAACAAACCCTAAAGAACAAACCCTAAAGAACAAACCCTAAAGAACAAACCTAAAGAACAAAACAAACCCAAAAGAACAAACCCTAAAGAACAAACCCTAAAGAACAAACCCTAAAGAACAAACCTAAAGAACAAACCCTAAAGAACAAACCCTAAAGAACAAACCCTAAAGAACAAACCCTAAAGAACAAACCCTAAAGAACAAACCCTAAAGAACAAACCCTAAAGAACAAACCCTAAAGAACAAACCCTAAAGAACAAACCCTAAAGAACAAACCCTAAAGAACAAACCCTAAAGAACAAACCCTAAAGAACAAACCCTAAAGAACAAACCCTAAAGAACAAACCCTAAAGAACAAACCCTAAAGAACAAACCCTAAAGAACAAACCCTAAAGAACAAACCCTAAAGAACAAACCCTAAAGAACAAACCCTAAAGAACAAACCCTAAAGAACAAACCCTAAAGAACAAACCTAAAGAACAAACCCTAAAGAACAAACCCTAAAGAACAAACCCTAAAGAACAAACCTAAAGAACAAACCCTAAAGAAACCCTAAAGAACAAACCCTAAAGAACAAACCCTAAAGAACAAACCCTAAAGAACAAACCCTAAAGAACAAACCCTAAAGAACAACCCTAAAGAACAAACCCTAAAGAACAAACCCTAAAGAACAAACCCTAAAGAACAAACCCTAAAGAACAAACCCTAAAGAACAAACCCTAAAGAACAAACCAAAGAACAAACCCTAAAGAACAAACCCTAAAGAACAAACCCTAAAGAACAAACCCTAAAGAACAAACCCTAAAGAACAAACCCTAAAGAACAAACCCTAAAGAACAAACCCTAAAGAACAAACCCTAAAGAACAAACCCTAAAGAACAAAACCCTAAAGAACAAACCCTAAAGAACAAACCTAAAGAACAAACCCTAAAGAACAAACCCTAAAGAACAAACCCTAAAGAACAAACCCTAAAGAACAAACCCTAAAGAACAAACCCTAAAGAACAAACCCTAAAGAACAAACCCTAAAGAACAAAAACCCTAAAGAACAAACCCTAAAGAACAAACCCTAAAGAACAAACCCTAAAGAACAAACCCTAAAGAACAAACCCTAAAGAACAAACCCTAAAGAACAAACCATAAAGAACAAACCCTAAAGAACAAACCCTAAAGAACAAACCCTAAAGAACAAACCCTAAAGAACAAACCCTAAAGAACAAACCCTAAAACAAACCCTAAAGAACAAACCCTAAAGAACAAACCCTAAAGAACAAACCCTAAAGAACAAACCCTAAGAACAAACCCTAAAGAACAAACCCTAAAGAACAAACCCTAAAGAACAAACCCTAAAGAACAAACCCTAAAGAACAAACCCTAAAGAACAAACCCTAAAGAACAAACCCTAAAGAACAAACCCTAAAGAACAAACCCTAAAGAACAAACCCTAAAGAACAAACCCTAAAGAACAAACCCTAAAGAACAAACCCTAAAGAACAAACCCTAAAGAACAAAACCCTAAAGAACAAACCCTAAAGAACAAACCCTAAAGAAAAAACCCTAAAGAACAAACCCTAAAGAACAAACCCTAAAGAACAAACCCTAAAGAACAAACCCTAAAGAACAAACCCTAAAGAACAAACCCTAAAGAACAAACCCTAAAGAACAAACCCTAAAGAACAAACCCTAAAGAACAAACCCTAAAGAACAAACCCTAAAGAACAAACCCTAAAGAACAAACCCTAAAGAACAAACCCTAAAGAACAAACCCTAAAGAACAAACCCTAAAGAACAAACCCTAAAGAACAAACCCTAAAGAACAAACCCTAAAGAACAAACCCTAAAGAACAAACCCTAAAGAACAAACCCTAAAGAACAAACCCTAAAGAACAAACCCTAAAGAACAAACCCTAAAGAACAAACCCTAAAGAACAAACCCTAAAGAACAAACCCTAAAGAACAAACCCTAAAGAACAAACCCTAAAGAACAAACCCTAAAGAACAAACCCTAAAGAACAAACCCTAAAGAACAAACCCTAAAGAACAAACCCTAAAGAACAAACCCTAAAGAACAAACCCTAAAGAACAAAACCTAAAGAACAAACCCTAAAGAACAAACCCTAAAGAACAAACCCTAAAGAACAAACCCTAAAGAACAAACCCTAAAGAGAACAAACCCTAAAGAACAAACCCTAAAGAACAAACCCTAAAGAACAAACCCTAAAGAACAAACCCTAAAGAACAAACCCTAAAGAAAGGTTTTCCCAGGCCCACCTATTCCTTAAAAAATAATTAAGTTGAATGTATAAATTCATTTAGAAATTTAGATTTCTAATGAATTTATACATTCCACATTTTACATATACAAGCAATAATTTACATTTCTGTAGAGTTGAATATTAACATATAAATCTCTATACTCACTTGTCTTGTAACCTTTAAGTTTTTAGCCATTTCATTTAGAAACTGCATAGAAATTGAACTTAACTTCCTATGAACAGGGATCCACATTTGCATGTACTCCACAATGCAAAATTCTACATGTAATTTTATTGTCCTGCAAGGTAAGCAAAGCACTTGAGCTAAAATACTTTCTGGTGGGGAAAAAAAATTGAGTAAGTCATATTTTTTCAGATTGGAGCATAACTTACATATTTTTAAAGTTTAACCATTCATTTACAATGCTCCTTAAAATAATTTACCAATTTGTGGAAATAAAGACTTGAAGATTACCAGTTAACACTGGTAATTTTTGTAATAAATGTTACAATATTACAAATTGCTGCTGTTCTAAATGGTTACTTTCTGTCACTGACCTTTCAAACTGAGCTCTCAATTTAAATTGAACTTTAAATTTAATTAAATTAAATATTGGGACTCTACTATATAGTAAATGGAACTTTTCATTTAAAGTCTACAAATACTTTTACTAGTTTTTTCCAGAGCACTACTCTTTAAAGAGATGGAGCTACTGGTGTTAAATAGTGGCCAAAAAATAGAAATTGAAGGTACCAGTTAGAGATTTAGGATTAGCCAATAGTTGAAAAAAAAAGTACCACAAAGATCTCTGTGGCACATGAAGAGCATCATGCTCTTTTTACATGGAAGCAGCCAAAAATGTGTTGGCTGAGCTTGAGAACTGACTTTTCAGAGTGAAAATTGGACCCTGACATTTTACTACAACAGAAAAAGTGTCCATTGAAGGCCAGATGCCCATATGTAAAAGGTGGAAAACTTCAACAATCCAATACAGAGTTAAAGGGACATCACCAAAAATTAGGGTGCATTTTTATTTGCAAGGTGCTCTTCTAAGAAGATTACAATTGTTACAAGGCTGTTTACACATAACTATAAGCATTATCCCATAAGTGGAAAGTTATGGGAAAACCAACCATCCAAAACATTTTAAGTAGCTTTGGAGTGAATAAAATTAAATGTCATAATATATTCAAAGATTGAAATTAACCGTTTAGAACAGCAGCAATGAAATTGGCTTAGAGAAATGTTACCCTTTAGGGAGATGCGTTTTACCCTACATGTTAGCAGTACTTTGAATGGGAAACATTGCTGAAAGAGTTACAGCTATTCTATGTATCGTTTTGTTTTGGAGCTCAGAAATAATCCTAATCTGAACAGACACTGAAGAGTTGGATTTCTTTAATCAATTGTGCAACTGTTATCAATGCTCCTTAAAATAATTTCCCAATATGTGGAAATAAGGATTTTAAGAATTCTTTTGGTACAAAAATGTTAGGGTGTTATAAATTGCCACTGTTCTAAAGTTAATTTCAATCTCTTCATAAGTTTAACATTAAATGAAAATTTAAGATTTTACATTTAAATTAAATTGTATATTGAGATGTTAGTTTTCCATTTACTATAATAGTTGATTTAATAATAAAATGTTCAGTTTACTCTAAGATTTTGACTATATTTTTCCAGAGCACTACTCTTTAAAGAGATGGAGCTACTGGGGTTAAATAGTGTCCAAAAAAAATTATTTGAAGGTCCCAGTTAGAGATTTAGGATTAGCCATAGGTGGCAAAATGTACCACAAGGATCTGTGTGGGACATGAAGAGCATCATGCTGTTTTTACATGGAAGCAGCCAAAAATGTGTTGGCTGAGCTTGAGAACTGACTTTTCAGAGTGAAAATGGACCCTTACGGCAACAGAAAGGGTCAATTGAAAGCAAGATGCCCATATGTGAAAGGTGGAAAACTTCAACAATCCAATGCAGAGTTAAAGCACATCACTAAAAATTAGGGTGCATTTTTATTTGCAAGGTGCTCTTCTAACAGGCAGATTGCATTGTTACAAGGCTCTTTACACATAACTATGAGCGTACTACCATAAGTGGAAAATTATGTAAAGTAGGTTTGGAATCAATTAAACGAAATGTCATAATATATTCAGAGATTGAAATTAGCTGTTTAGAACAGCAGCAATGAAATTGGCTTAGAGGAATTTTACCATTTAGGGGAGGGGTGGGCACTCTGGTCCTCGAGGGCCAGTCTCCTGAAACTTTTAGATGCATCTCTACTTCAACACACCTGAGTCAAATAATGAGGTCATTGGCAGGACTCTGGAGAACTTGACTGCATTTAGGAGGTGATTCAGCTGTTGGATTCAGGTGTGTTGGACCAGGGAGACAACCAAGAGTTGCAGGAAACCGGCCCTTGAGGACCAGGAGTGCCCACCCCTGATTTAGAGATAGATATTTGAATGGGCCACATTGCTGAAACAGTTACAGCTATACTGTGTATCATTTTGTTTTGGAACTCAGAAATAGTCCTAATCTTAATAGACACTGAAGAGTTTTGGATTTCATCAATAAATTGTGAAACTGCTGTCTTTGACATTTAAAATGAATTTCCTGATATGTTAATTTTTCTCAACTACATCATGTCTAAAGAATTTTATTTAAGCTGATTGGGACCCAACCCTGCAATAATATTACATGAAATTTTATAGCTCAGGTCATATGAAGTTAAAGCTATTGACCCTAACGTTAAGCTGAAGATTTTCTGAAATTAAAATTCTTTCCTTCTGCATTTCTAAGCTGTAGGACTGAATAGAGAATACCAGCTGGAGTGCATGTTGCTGTGTGTGTGAGGCTATTCCTCTAGAAGACTGGACTGCATTTAAGACTCCCGAGTCCTGGAGTCACCTTTCCCACGTGCTGTTCCTATAGGCGGAACCTGGGAAGGCTGATACGTACCGCGCCCCTGGTTTAAAAACACACTGTCCGTTAACACCGCAAGGTGGAACCAGCATGCCCAGGAAGCAGGGTTCTCCGTTGATTCTCCACTGGTCTTGTTGAAGCCTGGCAGCCTGCAAGTTTACTGACTCACCTTAGCTTCACAGTGCAGAGTGAACTGCACACCAGTAGATCTCCACCAGGTTGTTGCAGTTGTGTTCCACAGAAGGATGAGCAAAAGCAGCAATAGCAAGGTGTTGCTACCCAATCATCCTCCCAGGGAAGAAGAACCTGGACCAGCTGCAGCAAGCTGCTGCCTTCAAGGTCTCCAGACACCGGCTGGGATTCAAACCACCACCCCTGAAATGAGAGGAAAGAGCGATTCTAGTGCCATCATACACCGCAAGACCTCTAGAATGCTCAGTATATGTTGTTGAAACTTATAATTTCAAAGTGAGGAGACTTACCCAATGCGCAGGCAGGTGATTTTCTGAAAGAGCACTTCAACAATGCACACCCATTTCTGACTCATGGTGCTGATTTTTTGAAATATTTCAAACATCGTCCTAACTTATGTAGTTTGAAAGAAAAGCTCATCTTGATCTAAAGTGTATATGGTTTAGGGTTAGTGATTGCAGCAAAAAAAAGCTGAACTAGAAGCTAAAATCTGAAGGCCCACCATGCAATGTATTCTGGGTAATGCTGAGACATTTTAAAGTCATTTCTGATGTTCAGAATAGATTAACACATTTCTGGCACCTAGCAGAAATTCAGTCATTAGATTTGAAGCTGAGATGTGATTTCTGTCTTAAAAATGGAGTTTGAAGAAAAATAAAATGAAATAAAAGAGATTTAAAAGAGCAAATTTTTAAAACCAAATTCCAGCCTTCAGGGCAGCATTAAGATAAAACTCCTTCATCCAACAAATTCTCAGACATGACATGTAGCTGAGCTGTGGCTAATGTGAAAATAGAAGCTAAAACATTATTTATGGCTGATTGGGAAACATGTGCAATGAGTGCCTGCAATAAGCCTTTGCATTATTTCAAGTATTTGATGACATTTGGGGTATAGTATATATAGTATATATACTATATATATATATATATAGAGTATATATACTATATATATATAGTATATATACTCTATATATATTATATATAGAGTATATATAGTATATATAGGGTTAGTATTCAGAGGAGGACTTGCCTCCACAGAGAGGAAAGCAAATGAATGACTGACTGTGTGCGTTCATAAAATTGTGAGTTTGATGTTATTCACACAATTCTGTTTCTGTTAAATCATGAGTGTGTTTAGTTGATTTATTAGTTTTGTATTTAAATGAGCTTTGCATAAGCAGCAGTTGGATAACATAAAAATGTTTTTACTGACGTCTTCATATGTCTCTTGTTATCATGTGGATAATGTCATCATAAGATCAGACTAAGTTAAAGGAATTAGTAAGATTTCTAATTGGTTTGTATTCAGTTTTTTTCTACAGAGACCACAAACACACATGCTTCCATGTATGTACATTCTCCAACCTTTCTATATAAAGAGTAAACTTTGAATTGGAGTTCTCCTGATTTGATCCATATCCACACAAATTTATAAGTATCAGATTGAAGTGATTGCTGTGAGCTCAGATTCACAACAACCAAACTTACTGCAGAGGATTTCTTTGAAACCTCAACCTTTAAAGATCCAAATTTCAGCAGTACGCATAACTGGACATCAAAGTTTATTCCAAACCAACTGATTCACACATATATTATTTAAATTAAGTTTCCACCAAAATAAAAAGTTTGCTGGATTTTAGTTAAGTCACAATTATTGCAGTTCAAAAGAATTTGAAAACAAGAATCACATTTCTTTAGAAAAACTAAAGATGCGCTTTGTGGCTTTGTCCAGCAGGGGGTGCTTTATGTCCTTCTTAAGGAGATAATTAATCATCTGGTTGTGTTAATCTGGCACTAGATTTGAAGCAACATTTTAATAGTTTCAATCTGTTAGTGGAAGGCTGAAAGACAGGAGGTCATGTCTGCTTTCCACAGGAGCAAAAATCTGAACGATCATCTCATTCATGCAAATATGTTACTGAAAGGTGCTATACAAATAAAATTGGATTTGATTTGAATAACTTAAGTAGCTCAATTTCTATGCATAATTTTGATTACAGTCTATAATGTGATAAAAACTTGGGCTGAAGCAGCTGTGTGAAAAAGTAAATAACACCACCGGCAGGTGAGAGAAATTTTAACACAAATTTGTTATAAACTCACAGTAATATATAAGCTTGGAAAAATTCAAGCATGCTCGATATTCTGTGTCTGCAGAATTATGAAAAACTGGAGGGATTCAGTTCTGGGTGGCACTGAATAGACATTCAAATATTCCACAACTTTTTAAACATGATTTTCAGTAACTGTCAGTATTATGTTGATGAGTTCAACATGAAATAAGAAAAGATTTAGTATTGGTAATGTATACAGCATAATGGATCTGTTTCCTTTCCTTTTTAGCCTCTCCATACTCTGCTCTTATGTGACTCTCTAACCCTTTAACACGTCCCAGTGAAAAAAGGTGAACAACATTGTGTTCTATGAAAACTTACTTTGCATCATTCCAGTAAGTTTATAGGTATTTCTCTGTCTAATCGTTTACAAAACACAACCAAAGAAATTCTAACAATCTTTATAAAATGATAGTAAAAACATCCTCTGGTCTGGACTGACCCAGTCCACACAGTTTGACCTTAACTTGCACTTTACAAGGTTCCTGTGTAACATTACATGTTGCTACATCCCTCCTGACCTGTTATCCCTCTAAGTTAAAGCTGCAGTATGTACATTTTATTATTTATTAAATACATTTGCTAAAATGATGATAATGTTATCACAGTATGATGAGATATGAGGAATAAAAATACTCTGCCTTTTCCCAGTGCTCTCTAGAAACAACCAATCTCAGACTTGTTCTTCACAACTCATCTCCACAATGTCAGTGCTACAAGTTAATGATGATGGAATTAAATAATAACCCATATAAATACTAATCTATCTATGTAAGGATTGTGAGATTCTTTGACTTGCTTCTGGAATGTGTGCTTTGTGACAGATATCTGCAGGAAGTCATAATGTGCCAAACTGGAAGGAAATACCAGCAACTCTAGAGCCAAAACTGAGCGCGGGCATGATGATGATGATGATGATGATGATTTGGGTGAAATCATCATCATCACCTCCAAAAGGTTAACAGTTGAAGTTTGTGAGCCAGAGATATCAAACTGCACCTGAAACCTTACATGTATTAAGATAGGAGACTCATTGTATTTGGAAAGATTTATGACTGTGTTAGCAGCTGGGGTTTTGTTTGCCCCTCCCCTTCCAGCAGCTGCTAAACTGGGGTAATTAGGAAACAACCAACTGCTAATAAAACAGGAAGAGTAGGAAAGAAATCTCAGTGGGTTTAGGAAACTATGATGGAGACGTCTTTTTTCCTGCTATCCACTCTGACTGTAAAATGAAATAACTTGTCTCTCTCTTCTTTTTCTGTGTGAAAGTTCTCAGATTTGAACCTGACAATATATTACAAATGTTGTGTGTAAGTTGGTGATGTGTCCAGTAATGATTCCTGTGTATACAGTACCTGCTTCATGCATATAAATGTACATAATGGCGCCTTATTGTTGCACGGCTGTTGTCTCTGATGCATTGCTGATATTGAACAGATGCTATATGTAACTTTCTCTAGAGTGATAAAAAAAGACAAATCTTCAAGACGTGACTGCCTGCGAGTCCCTCAGCTCCACCAGCACTCCGCAGAATTCTTTATTAAATAATTTTTTTTGTTGTTTTTTTTTTTTGTTTTGTGTGATCGTATAGTTTAAATCGAACAGTTAACAATTTCTTAAAATCAAAACAAAATATTCTCATTTCAAAATAACTTCAACAAAACCAACAGTAAATTCAATGCAATATTCTTACAAAATATGATTGAAACTGGAGCTTTTGGCTTGTGGTACATGAGTGTAATAATTTTCCCCATTCCCCTCATTTGCAGCCCATAATGTGTTTTTGTCATATCATGTTATGTTTTGTTACATTGCTGGTTAATGTATTAATAAAGATATATAATCCAATAGCCTGTTGAGAGTCTCCATGATGCAGGACAAACCCAGTCTCCTGAAGACGCAGTCAGGGAAAAATGTGAAGAACCACTGAAAACTGCATCTGGTGTTCTGCTTGGATCAAACGGATCCAGATAAAACCATAATTGTCAAAACAGCTGGTTAGTCGTTCTGTCTTTGTTTTCGCCCTTTGCAGTGGCGCAGGACGCAGCGAAGCCCCACCCAGCACAGAGCGGCGCCCACAACTATGATGAGGAGTATAGTCACTCCTGTGTCCAAGCTGTAGTACTGGAACCAGTACAGGTCATGTGACGCCAGCCTTAGGTGTTTAGCTCCTCCATGACGCAGCACAAACTCCAACCAGAAGGTGGCAGTGCTCAGTGGCGCCACCGGCTGCTCATGCTGTAGCGAAGAGAGCTGCTGCATGTTGGACCTGAAGCTGAGCATCAAGGGAAGAAAAACAAGTCAACACTTTTACTGTGAAGATGCTGCAACAAGAACAGGCCAAGAGATTTATTTCAGTGGGCAAATCTTCTGAAATAGGGTTGCACCCTTTCAAACTAAAATCCTGCTTCCTGTGAGGTCACTGTGAGGATTTGTTTTCTTCTGTGTTCATTTGGTTCCTGTGGCATCTCATGCCCCTGATTGCTCCCAGCTGTGTCTCGTGTTCCCTGATTATCTTCCCACCATATTTAATCCCTCCTGACTTTCTTGTTCCCCATGGGATCCATGTTGTGCTTTTGTTTAGTGACCACCAGCGCTACCAGTGTCTGCGTTTGTTTTGTCTCATCGCTCACCTCTGCAGCCTGGATTTCTGTACGCTTCATTATTAAAACCATCATTTGTGGTCCAACTGCATCTACCTTGCCACCTCTAACCAGAACTCTCACCTGGGTTCATTGATGACAGTATGCAGCGCCTCCTCCAGCTCATCCACTGTCATGCGGTTGAAGTGGAGGACGACGGCGGCACCGCGGCGGCTCAGACGGGCCAGATTGTCTGGCTGATCACCAAACAGTGGGATGCCGACAACTGGAACGCCATGAAACAATGCCTCGTATAAACCGTTCGTCCCGCCATGCGTCACAAAGGCACGGGTCAGTTGGTGTCCTGAAGGTCACAGGGCTCTTATTGTGAAGGTTTTATTTAAAAAAAAAGAAAGAAAAAGAAAAGCTGCTGCTGATTTAGTACCAGATGACAAAGTAATGTAGTTTTACTTTGAAAAGCTCTAACAGGAAGAGGAAAAGAGAGAAGGCTTTTAGTTTGAAAAGCTGAGACAGGAAGTCATACCAAGCAAGTCATTCTGAGGGATCCAATCAAAAAGCTTGGTATTTGGTGAAAGAGTTGCCGGGGTTTTGCCACGGTAGCGCCAAATTACCTGAAAGATGTCACATGACGACAGTGGTTAAATGGCGAGAAGAAACAGGAAGTGAGTAGGTGGAATCTCTGACCTTCTGTGGTAGTCGGCCCAAAGCAGAAGCGATGACATTTGCTCTGTCTGGTGCCAGATTGGTTACCATGGAGCCAAAGGTGACAAGCACTACACCAGCATCTCCAGAACTCTGCATGAAGGCTTCCAGGTCCTGCAGGAAGTGACCAGTTTAATGTTGTTTCATCACTTTGAGCTGTAAGTCAAACAGGAAGTTGAACCATGCCTCTGGCAGCTGATTGGCTGGTCTGCAGTGAAGACCTCCCACATAGAAAAAGTTTGGAGGTATTGGCCGTGGTGTCTCTATGTCCCAGAAGGTCCTGATCAGCCAGACATCAGCCCTCCCCAAGGAGCTGCAGAAGCTGCTAGGACTTCCTGTTCACACAAACACGACTCAGATGTTTTTCTGGAGGAAAAGAACTTGATCAAATTCAACTCAAACCCTGGCAGTCTGAAAGTATTTGCCCAAAGTCAACTTTGATTGATCGTGAGGTGTGATAGACACGCTTTCCTCAGTCTTTATATTATGCATCATCATATTTCAATATTAGAATGAAAACAAAGCTGTGGAGAAGCTGTGGGACTATAGAATAAAACTCAGAGCTCTGATAGAGCGGATGTCTCCACCCTGCGGTGAGTTCATGCTCTCTTTTTGGGGCTTTTTATGATGGATTTAAATAACAAAAGATGATCTGCACCCACCTTTGATCTCAGTGTAGAAAGAATCAAGCATCATTTTCCAGGACACTTCGCTCAACACAGACAGCCTGTGTAGGTCAGCATGTTGACCAGCCGTTCCCAGAAGGTCATGTAGTCACTGTATGGAAGTGGAGACGCAGGGATGAAGGATGCTGGCATCGGTGCTTGGCCGCAGTGACGCTCCAAGGTGCTGCCAAATGAGAACCGCAGCGAAAGGACCAGAGGCACACCGAGCACATCGGCCACCAGATCGCCACACAACACCATGGGGTCCAAGATGACCACATCAAAAGCGGCGTCATGCAGGGTCGCCATCAACTGCTGATTTTTCAGCATGGCGTCACACTGCTGCTTCCCAATTTGGGAGAACTTCCCCATGATTGACAGCGGCACTAGAAAACGGTCCAGCAGGGAGGAGTTATGGGCCTTGTACATGGAGAAGTGAATAAAATCCTGCATAATGTTGTTCATGTCTGATCTACTGAATGGAACCTGAGAAGAGAAACACAAGGAGCTGATCAGAGTATCAGTTATTGATCAATACTGTCAGTGAGCTCAAGGGTTAGGAAGTGGAATCACTCACAAGTAGTCTAGGTAATGTTTAACACTGATACTGATAGATGGACATTCATAGGTTGGATATTTTTACCTTGAAGACCAAGAAGTTGAACTTGGCGGCATCTCGACTGCTGTTATAGTTGACCGACGGCGAAGCGTCCGGCACCAGGACGGTCACCTTGTGATTTCTCCTCACAAGCTCCTCTATGATGGTTCGCATGTTCAGCCAGTGGCTGTGCTCACCTGGGAAGGCAAGAAAGTGTCCACTATCAGCTGCAGGAAGAAGACGCCAAGCAGCAGAATGGAAGGGAGAGAAGGGAACTTCATTGTGGATCAAACTGCCAGGAGAACGAGGACCCTGTGTTTGCCTGCTGCTGAAGATCCAGAGTCCAACCAGAGCAAAGGTTACTAAGAGCTGTTCTCTGATTGGTCAGCTGCTCAGAGCATCATCATCACCTCCAAAGCTGTAAACTCAGATGAAGAGTTTTAAGAGAGAGAATAATAAAACCTGGTTCTCTGTTGGGAGAAGAAATTTGACTAATTCTGGATGAGGACGATTGAAGAGTCCAATCAGAAACAAGAAAAACAACCAGAGTCAGAAAACTGCAGGAAAGCAGTTTAGAGCCGAGTCTAAAGGTGGAAACACACACACACACACACACACACACACATTGGTGAAATCTGAGCAGGTGAAGGTGTGGTTGCAGGGTAAAGGTCAGGCACATTCTTGTGAGAGGAAAAACTACTTGGTGGTGAGAAAGTCTATGAATCTTGTAGAATTTAGCTCCATAAAAATTAAACAGAAAAATGCACAAAAATGAAGATAATAAAAGTTAAAAGCTGATCCAGCTGATGCAGCTCTGAGGGCGTCAGCAATTCTGAATCTGAGGAAAACCAGCAGCTCAGCTTCCTAAAGACTTCCTGGGAGGAAAGCCTGGGAAGTGGGGCGTGGTTTATGAAGCTCTGCCATTAGTAGGGACTTTCATAAAGAGCAGGCCCCTCATTGGCTGCTTGGGCGGCCATCTTGGAGAGGTCGTCCCTCCTACTTGGCAAAAACAAAACAGCAGAAGAACCATTTTTACTCTCCGTGTCTTTATCGCTGCAGGACACCCGTTGCTGAGCAGACATTACGTTAAAAACATGGAGTTCTGTTACGATATCAAGTTTCTAGGCTTGATATTTATTGATGGATGATTGATGAGCCTCTCATGAACACAGCGATGGTTGAGGAGATCATTAAAACTCCTGCTCTCCTCAGTCGCTCTTTGAGTCGCTTTTTATTTCTTAATGGATCTGAAACACAATGAATTGCACAACACCTTGTTGTAACAATAATAATGACTGATTATTCATTTTAACACGTTTTGTTGATTTTTTTAAAATGATTATTCTTTAATGAAGCCACATGGGACAGTGATGTGACAACACAGTCACTGGCTTCAGGTCTGCAAAAGCACATTTGGAGAAGCAGCTTCACTGTGGACATTTTAGAAACACATTTTAGACATGATGCTCAGAGTCGTCTGTGGTGGAGACTTCAATGTAAGATGAAATCCTTCTGAAGAAAGAAACATTAAACTGTTAATTGGAGCATCGGCAGGAAGATAAAGAAGATGATTAAAGATACTTTACTCAGCAGCTCAACACTCATATTCCACAATTTACTTTTTCATGGATAACAAGGATTTAGTTCGAGTAGAAAAATGTCATATCAGGCTGATCAGTGACATGCAGTGAGGTTCATAACCTGTGAGGCACCAACTAAATCATCATCGGATTTACAATATAGACCCCCTGCATGTTATTGTTTATGTAAGGAAATTTGGCGCATGTGGAAAAGCTGGAAGGCAAAAACATTATTCCTGTACATGTCATCAAACATGTCATCCACAGCCGCGCTGCACATTGATCTGTTAACTGAGTCAAACTTGGATCTGTAGATATGATTCATTTTATGCTCCACAGCAAAGGGAGGAACAGTTAAAGTCCAACTCAACAACATTTCTTCCTCTTTCTCTGTATTAGCGTAGCTTAGCTCAGACTCGTTGTCATAGCAATTAAGAACAATGAAACAGACAAAAAAAAACACTCAAATATTTCCAACACAAAGAACAAGACATTCAGTCTGCTGCAGCAGTTTGGTGTTAGGCTTAATGTTAATTTTGCGATTAGCTCCAAGGCTAGCTCCAAGGCTAGCTCCATGGCTAGCTCCATCACTAGCTCCATGACTAGCTCCATGGCTAGCTTCCTGGCTAGCTCCCTGACTAGCTCCCTGGCTATCTCCCTGGCTAGCTCCTGGCTAGCTCCCTGACTAGCTCCCTGGCTATCTCCCTGGCTAGCTCCATGGCTAGCCTGGCTAGCTCCCGACTATCCCTGGCTAGCTCCATGGCTAGCTTCCTGGCTAGCTCCCTGACTAGCTCCCTGGCTAGCTCCATGGCTAGCTTCCTGGCTAGCTCCCTGACTAGCTCCCTGGCTAGCTCCCTGGCTAGCTCCATGGCTAGCTCCATGGCTAGCTTCCTAACTAGCTTCCTGGCTAGCTCCCTGGCTAGCTCCATGGCTAGCTCCCTGGCTAGCTCCAAGGCTAGCTCCGTGGCTAGCTCCCTAGCTAGCTTCCTGGCTAGCTCCCTGGCTAGCTCCATGGCTAGCTTCCTGGCTAGCTCCCTGACTAGCTCCCTGGCTAGCTCCCTGGCTAGCTCCATGGCTAGCTTCCTGGCTAGCTTCCTGGCTAGCTCCATGGCTAGCTCCAAGGCTAGCTCCAAGGCTAGCTCCATGGCTAGCTCCCTGGCTAGCTCCATGGTTAGCTCCATGGCTAGCTCCAAGGCTAGCTCCGTGGTTAGCCCCAGGGCTAGCTCCATGGCTAGCTCCAAGGCTATCTTCCTGTTACTGTCTCTTCCTCTGCAGTGTGCAGTCTCAGTGTCTGGGATCATGAGCGCCCCCTGCCATGAGGCCAGAGAACTGCCTGCCTCACCTCCAGTCTGTTCCCTGGTTTCTGCTCAGCTCAAAACACGTTACACACACAGTTGGAGAGGAAAAGCGCTGAAGGTTATATAGATGAGCTAAATGTTGTAAAATCAGTTGCTATATGAAATATTTTGTCAGCGTTTTAGTGGCGGCGGTCAGACAGGAGGAGCTGCTGAGTAGCAGCAGTGCAGTGGGCCAGAGGTTGATGAATCCAGGTGAGGCTCGACTCAATGCTGCCTCACCTGCTGCTCTTCTGAACAACTTCAGAGATTTTGAAGAAATAATCATCAAAATTGGTTAAGCTCAATAAAAATAATACTTTGTAGTCCAAACCACAGGGTGACAACAACAATGTTACTTTATCATTATATATAATTTTTCCATGATGACAGGATGAAGGGTAAAACTAAAGAAAGGTTAAGATAACAACTCCAGACATATATACAGGGTAATGGCAATGGAGAATATAGTGTCCCGATCGAATCACAGTTCTTTAATGAATGCTTTTGTATGTGAACACACTGTAAGAGCAACAAAATATACAAATAATATACCATTAATAAAAACACTCACCTTGTTCTCATCAACCCTAACCCTCACCTCTCTCTCCAGGTGATCCAGGTGATGAGTGATGCATCGACTATGACACCAACAACTGGACCTTTTGAAGCAACAGACCAACTGGAACATTTTGGGGAAACTTTCATCAAAACTGGATCTCATTAAAACTTTCCTTACATCATCCCTTAAACAGAGAGAATAGAATATTTTTGCCCACCCAGAGACAGAAGAACCAACATCATTCTGAACAACCAGCTGATCTTCGCCAAATTCTTCATCCACTGCTGTAAAGCTTAAAGCTTCAGGACCTTAAAACTGAGGAATATCAAGCAGGGAAAGCAGCTCTGAGCCGATAATGATCTGAATTGATGTGAGAACTGAAGGCCTTTTGCCTTTATCTGTTTGATGTCTGACAAATTTGATTTATATTTGTATTGTACTTTTTTATAACTTCATAATTTCATGTGTTCCTTAACCCTACAAGACTTGACATCTTCATGGAGGTACAAGCCACATGATCCTGTACGATTGTTGTGTTAGCAGAATCACTTTTGGCTCAGCGTTCCACGTGACACAGTTTGGTTTCATGTTTCCTTTGTTTGAAAGACAAAACCCTGATTTTTACACAGTGTGTTAAACCAGACAGGTCGGGTCATGTGACGCAATAATCCAACAACAAATGAGAGCACAAAACATTCATCATGTCAACAACCCCATTGCTCACATTTGGGTAACTTTTTCTGACTTAATATTTCAACTAAAATACCTTCATGAGACGCCAAACAAACATTTTCTACTTCCTCAACTGAATCTTTGTTGGTTTGGTTAGTATGTCTGCAACCATTTCATTAGTTGGACAATACTCTAGAAAACCTTTTCTCTCATTTATAACTGATATGACCAAATTATATTTAATATCAACATGCTCACATCTTTGTCTGTACACAGGATTTTTTGGCTATGGAAATGGTCCCCTGATTGTCCCCATAGATGTTAGCCAAATAATCCAGACCATGCATGTTGGACAACACTTGTCTCAAGCATAAGCACTGCTCTACAGCAGCAGCCATGTTGACATGATGATATGTTTTACTGAGAAATCAATCAGAAGCGCCGTGGATTTGGTTGGACCGCCTCTCTGGCTGCAGTGTGCGCTCCAGACAGGAAACAAATTTTAACACAAGAACATCTTCGCATTCAAACGGTTCCAGGAAGCTGAGAGCTTCATGCTGGTGAAGCCAGGAGGAGCTGAAGGTCAGACTGGAAGGTCAGACTGGAAGGTCAGACTGGATGATGGATCTGGGAGACGTCCAGCTCGTCTAGCTGAATACTCCAGCTGTCAGAGTCATCGCTGATTTTCCTGCTTCTGTTCAGGGAAAAAGTTTAACTTTAGTTGTTTCCTCTTTCTGCCTGTGAACGGCACAGAACCGCCTCCAGCTTCCTGCAGGAAACAGGAAGTTCCCTCTGCTCCCTCAGGCAAGCTGATGCTCAGGAAACCAGAAACTGCAGCTTCTGCCGGCTTCCCTCCCATCGTATCACCTGTCGGCACAAAGCCCGCCCTCAGCAGGTGTAGCTCTGTCTCCTCCTCTCCTGCAGCATTGGAGCTGCTGCGCATCATGAAGCGGATCGCGCTGCTGCTGGTTCTGATCTGGGCCGCTCCTGCCGCTCGCTGCCCCTCAGGCTTGGTGTCGGAGAGCTGCGCGGACATGACCCCCAACCACCACGCCGCTCCCCAGACCGCCGCCGCGCCGTTCACCGTGGGAGCGGAGCGGAGCGGCCCCGTGCATGGAGGACAGGTCAAAGGTCAGTCGCCGAGCCTTCAAAGGTAAAAACACTTGACTGGTCCTCTAGACAAAATGTCATAATTAGGTTTTTGTTCGTTTTCTACAAACAGAAACCTGTCTGTCCACTGGTAACCAGCTTCTCCCCCACCCCAGTAGTGACTCAGCAGTATTCTGCCTTTCAAAATAAAACTCAGACACGGTTCGCTTGTTTCTCAATTATCTTATATTTCTCGGTGTGCAGCAGGAAGTGGTCCGTCACTGATCTTCCTCCTGTCTCTGGTTGCTGTGGGTTCTGTTCCACAGAACCAGAACCTCCCATCATGGAACAGCAGGATCTTTACTGGACTGGGGGTTCTGGTCCCAGTCTGACAGCCTTCCTGTTCTCCAGTCTCTCTCCAGGGTCCGAGTTCCGGTCCATTTATCGGGTTCCTGCTGGAGGCCAGAGAGCCGGGAGGCCGGTCTGCTGTGGGCTCGTTTCTACTGGGTTCTGGTCCGGCCCGGCTCCTCGCTTGCTTCCAGAAACCCGTGAGTGCTCCTCCCACCTGCACTGAAATGCATGACTGAACCTGGAACCTGATGGTACCAAAAACGGAGTGACCTGGGTCCAGAACCAGGGTCCAGAACCAGATCACTCTGCAGAAACTCCAGGAATCACCAGAATCAGAGACCTCTAATGTTTGTGTCCTCAGAACTCTGCCGTCTCCCACTCCTCTGGTTCTCCAAAGAGCAACATCCAGGTGACCTGGCAGCCGGACCGAGACAGAACCGTTGGAGCGGTCCAGTTCCAGTGAGGCTCAGATGGGTCCTTCCAGGTTCTGCTGCGGTTCTGCAGCTCAGTCTGGACCTCAGGTGCTTCTCTCTTCTCGTTCCTGCAGAGCCTCCTTTGTTCAAAGCTACAGAACTTTCTGGGTCGGAGTGAAAAGTCCGGTTCTGAGTCTGAATGGAAGCCGGGCCGCGGATACCGGCACTCCCGGCACCCCGCCTCCCGGCACCCCGCCTCCCGGCACCCCGCCTCCCGGCACCCCGCCTCCCGGGTTTGCTGTGAGTGACCGTCGTTCAACTGGAGTCTGGATTTAGTTTCTGATTCCAACCACAGAACCTCCCCAGTCACACAGGAGGAACCGGGCTGTTTGGGTCTGAGAGGCACCAGAACACTTAGTCCGTTTGACCCGTAAAACTAAAACCAGAACTTTCAGATCAGCTGCAGCTCGAGAAACATCTGAAGCTCAGCAGGATCAGAATCAAGATCAGAATCAGTTCTAGCCTTTGGGTCTGAATAAAAACACTTTCTGTATTTTCTTTTGGCTTAGAGGTTATGTCAAGGTCAGGGTCAAGGTCAGGGTCAGGTCAAGGTCAGGGTCACCCAGTGGAACCTGCTCAGATTTAGTCTAAATCCCATCATGTCTAAGTGCATCTCGGCTGAATCAGTTATTGCTTCTATCGCATTATAACTGCAGATTGCTGTGATTAAAGGCAGGTTCCACCAGCTGCTGCTAGTTTGTAGGGATTTCATCTTATGGTAATTGTTCTGCTCAGGGTGTCTCACTGAGATTGTGACAAAATCTTGTAATCTTTATGTAAATTGAGTTATTTTTCATGTTGTGGACTTGAATATGCACATATGGATGATTGAGTTTTTCTTTTAGATATCTCTGAGTTTAACCTCTTCTTTTCCTTTTGGCTTTTTCCCTTCAAAGGTTCCCACAGCGAGTCGTCCGTCTCCATGTAACCCTGTCTTCCGACTACATTCATGTCTCTCCTAAAGACAAGCTCAACATCTTCATCACTGCCACCGTGTCGCTCACCTTTCCTTTCATTCTCACTAAAACTCTTTCACATCTTGGACCCGTTTCTGTTGAGCCGAGGTTCTTCAAATCTTTCACTATCTTTATTTCTGTTCCCTGTAACCTCTTGTCTCCACTTCATTATGCATTGTGTCTTTCTACAGCCTTCATTCCTCCACTTGTTCTCTGCTCTCACCACAGATCACAATGTCATCTGCAAACATGAATATGAAGATTCATGTCATCAACTTGTCCATCCCCACAGAAACAGGAAAGGCTCAGAGCCCATCCTTAGTGAAGTCCCACTTCCACCTTGAACTGCTCTGTCCCTCCTGCAGCACACCTCACCACAGTCTGACATCCATGTCCTTCACCACTGTGACATGTTTCTCTGTTTGTCCAGACTTCCTCATGCAGAACCACAGCGCCTCTTTAGGAATCATGTCATACGCTTCCTCTAGATCTACAGAAACACAGAGCATCTCCTCTCATATTCTCTGGACCTTTCTATCAACATCCACAATGCAGTGATTGCATCTTTAGAACATTTTCTTGAATGTTTATGAAACCATAGTGCTGTTCACTTCTGACCTCAGTCTGGCTTCAACAACTTGTTCCTTTATCTTCATTGAATGAGTCATAACTTTATTCCTCTGTAATTGCCACAATTTTGGACATCTCCCTTATTCTTGAAAATTATTACCAGCAAACTTCTCCTCCATTCCTCAGGCATCTTGTCCCTCGAGAATCTCATTGAACAGCTTTGTCAAAAACTCTTCTGCTGGCTCTGATAGACACTTTCATTCCTCCACAGGTTTGTCATCTGGACCGACTGCCTTTAACTCTTGATCCTTACTAATCGCTGCTACTTCCTGATCCACAGGAAATAGATTAGCTTAAAGGCAAGAGACTCGTTATTACAGACTGCCGGCAAAACTGAGTGTCAAGCCAAATAAACCGAGTCACATCTACAGTTAAACAGGAAGTCTCATGTTCTACTTCCTGTTTCCTGGAACAGGACATAGGAAGCAAACAAGATACACCATCTTGAAAATAACTAAGAACCCAACCTGACTAGGTCAGAACCAGTTCTTTCCTTGGGTCAGAACCAGTTCTTTCCTTGGGTCAGAACCAGTTCCTTCCTTTGGGTCAGAAACAGTTCTTTCCTTTGGGTCAGAACCAGTTCCTTCCTCTGGGTCAGAACCAGTTCCTTCCTTTGGGTCAGAACCAGTTCCTTCCTCTGGGTCAGAACCAGTTCCTTCCTTTGGGTCAGAACCAGTTCTTTCCTTGGGTCAGAACCAGTTCTTTCCTTGGGTCAGAACCAGTTCTTCCTTTGGGTCAGAAACAGTTCTTTCCTTTGGGTCAGAACCAGTTCCTTCCTTTGGGTCAGAACCAGTTCTTTCCTTGAGTCAGAACCAGTTCCTTCCTTTGGGTCAGAACCAGTTCCTTCCTTTGGGTCAGAACCAGTTCCTTCCTTTGGGTCAGAACCGGTTCTTTCCTTGAGTCAGAACCTTCTTTCCTTGGGTCAGAACCAGTTCTTTCCTTTGGGTCAGAACCAGTTCTTTCCTTGGGTCAGAACCAGTTCTTCCTTTGGGTCAGAACCGGTTCTTCCTGGGTCAGAACCAGTTCTTCCTTTGAGTCAGAACCAGTTCCTTCCTTTGGGTCAGAACCAGTTCTTTCCTTGGTCAGAACCAGTTTCCTTCCTTTGGGTCAGAACCAGTTCCTTCCTTTGGGTCAGAACCAGTTCTTTCCTTGGGTCAGAACCAGTTCTTTCCTTGGGTCAGAACCAGTTCCTTCCTTTGGGTCAGAACCAGTTCCTTCCTTTGGGTCAGAACCAGTTCCCTCCACTGCCCAGGATCCTCTGATGATTGGTCCGCTGTCTCCCTGCAGTCCATCTCTAATGTCGGCTGCGGTTCCACCAAGCTGTGCTTCAGCCAGCCCCCAAAATGTAATCCGGCCATCAGCTCCAAATGCTTCTTCATGTCAGCCAGGCTTCTGACTCCGCCCAAATCCGGGGTCCGGTACGAGCTGTGCGGACCTGCTGAAGGATACATAGCTTTTGGGTGGTCAGATGATCGGAAGATGGTGAGGAGAACCAAATCAGATGTTGGTTATCAACACCTTTTCAGTGCTGCAGTGTCTGAGAAGGTCCAAGCAGACGGTTCAGTTTCTGCTCTTGTCTCCATCCTCAGGGTAACGATGACATCTACCTCTGTGCCCTGAGCAGCGCTGGAATTGCTGATGTGCAGCGGGCCTTCTCTGTTGGACGGAAAGCTCCGGTGATTCAATCTAAGGTACTTCATCCCCACCAGAACGTCCTGGTTGAGGAGCGTCCAGAGGTTGGTTCCTGACCTCAGATGATGACCAGTGAATGTCTCTTGCAGGGACATGTCTCAGATATACAGATCTCCAACCAGAACAAGGTCCTGGCCTGCACATTCACCTCCAAGAACGCCATCTTCACTTCCAGGAGCTCCAACTTCAGCTCTGACAAATTCTTCCACCTCCTGCTGGCCTATGGACCCAGCACCAATGGTAGGTAGGAAGACCCTGACTCTGCAGATCCTTGTCAGAATCATCTATACTGAACAAAAATATAAATGCCCCATGTCAAATACTGTTGCCATGTGGAGCTAACAAGTGTAAATGGCCATTTGCTGACATTTTTTGTACCAAAGTTATATCTGTCTTGATCTGTCTATAATTTTTAATCCAACCTGCTGTCAGTGAGCCATTACTCAATAAGTTGTTTTTAGCCAGTGCAGAGGTGGGACATGTCCTGCAGGTGATCAGACAAAATGAGCAACAGCTGCACAATTCTCGGACTGGGGACAATAAAAGCCCCCAAAATATTAATGTGGGCACAGTTCATAAAGCCTCAGATGTCTCAAGTTATGTGGGAGCGTGCCATTGGCATGTTGGATGCAGGGACGTCCACTAGAGCAGTAACTGAATGGCTCAATGTCCATTATCGAACCACTGGCTGTTTAAGGGTTGGTTTCCAACAGACTGGCTGTCCTGCAAATCCACCCATCCTCATGTGACCACTGCAGCACAAGATCACCACGTGTGACTCTGAGCCTGGGATCAGCTGAGACCAGCAACACGCACAGCTGATGAGACTATTGGTCTGCAGAACAGACACGTCACACCTCAGACTGTCTGTAAGCGCCTACGAGAAAAAAGTCAACTTCATGTTTGTTATGACATCTATAAAGAAAGACACAGTGAGCAACTATCAGTCAACACTAAAACATGCAAGAGAAGCTTTCTTTGCAGATGTCATAAACAAAATCATCCACAAAGCTCCATCTTTATCTGCAGCAGTTGACAGAATCACAAACCCTGCAGAGACTGAACCTCCTGAACTTCAGTCTAATGCAACAAGTTTTCAGCTTCTTTTCAGAGAAAATTCATCAAATCAGAGGGTTAATCTGCACATCGACTCTGAAGCCAGAACCAAAGCTGGACCCAAACAAAAAAAATGCAGAAAAAATGACCCATTTTAAACCATTAATCATAAAACCCTGGAAAAAATGATGAGTTGGTGAAGCTCCAGCTGCTGCTGTCTGGATGCTCTAGATCTATAGCTCTGGATCTAGAGCTATACAGCTCTAGATCTATAGGTCTAGATCTATAGATCTGGATCTATGGGGTTAGGGTGAGTTGTAATTCAGCATCATTTGTTCCACCTTTTCACTCAACTTGCCGGCCATGGAACCAGAATCTAGCAGCCTGCAGCAGAAACTTGTTGTTTAGAGTCACAGGTGTATCAAGCAGTTCATCAAATGGCTCAACTCGTGTGTTTTGATCACCCAGCACATGATTATTGCTGTTCAATGTCATTATTATTGAGGGTTTTTTCTCTTGAGGCTACGCAGGCCAGCCAGTTTAAATACTGGAATAAATTATGACTGAAATCACAAATTCATTTTAAGTTGCATGATGTTATGTTTTCATAATGTAAAGCACTTTGAAATGCCTTGCTGTTGCAATCAATCAAATTTGATTGATTGATTGATTGAATGATAATCCAAATGGGTCAAAATCAAATTTCTCATGTGCAAAGGATTGACCATGCGCTACAAATGGCCAAACCACCAAGTCATCAATGACAATATGAAGATCAGTAATTATTGAAAATATAGTTTGAGTTTATAACCCAAATATTCATAAAAACTGTCCTCTGGCTCTTCTGTGTCCAACAGGGGTCATCATGGAGCACAAGAAAGCTTACAGCAGCAGCCACAAGGTGGCGTGACATCTCCTAATGTGATGCAAAGTGATGGAAAGGAGCAGATGATCAGAGCCCACGGTGAGTCTTCCTCATCCTCGTTTTCATCAGTTTGACCTCTGACCTCCTGAAGGCATCATTGTGTTTCTGGTGACTGAGAATATCGATTAGAAGTCATTTATAGGCAGTGCAATAATTTCTTAACCAATTGAACATTTGCCCATAGTGTACAAAATGCTTTACGCGATGCACAAATTGTTGATTGTGATTCTATGAATGTTTATTGTTTAAAGTCAAAGAAAATTTCCCCCTTGGTAGACTAAATAATTTTCTTATTTTTTCCTACAAACTAAAAGTGTTAGCTACCAAAAACAAATTTGAATGAAAAGTTTGTTTTTTCTGTTCATATACTTACCAAGTGGAGGCGCTACACACGATGAATCGCAGTTTGTGGCAGATAAGAAGATGCTTGACCAGTATTGGTTTAGAGGAGCCGTTAGCCATCGGACGGCCAACCGGGAGCCGTTAGCTGCTGGCAGCTAACGACCCTGTGACCTCCAGGTTGCCTGATGCTGCTCGCCTGGATGACCTTTGGTCCGCTGGGGATGATTGTGGCTCGGTACCAGAGAAGACCAAGCCAGGTCCAGATGTTTGGCAAAGATCTGTGGTTTGTGGTGAGTTTCCATGTGGAGCCCGGTTCTGACCCGCGGAGGCCCTTCAGTACCTGGCACCGTGCTGTCTCCATGACAACATGGATGTTCCTGCAGGTCCATGTCTCCGTGATGAGCTTCACCGTGGCAACCCCATCATCGCCTTCATCCTCGCCTTCTCATACCTTGGCGGCTGGGAATACGTAAGTGGAGCATTGCCGCCTGCTGGTTCTGATCCGTTAGACCAGAACCGCTGTTCTGACTATCAATGCTACCTTGTCAGATTTTCCTTCTGTGGTTCAGATAGATAGCTAACTCTACTAGCATGTTAGACATGTTTTAAATTCAGAGTTTGTAAGAATAAAACAGCATCAGATGGAGAAACTGCTTTTTATTGGAATTAAAGACAAATACAGATCATCACAACTCCTTTCATTTGTTGTATGACAGACTTAATTAAAATGAGCCATAATGTGTCATCGAGCTGCATATGATTGATATGCACTGATATTATAGGCTATTGCAGCTTCAGTCCCACATCTATTCAGCAAAGTCTAATAATATAAGAGTAATTAAGCTCAAATATTTTAAAATATAGGGACGAAATAACCACAAAACAACATATTTAGTCCTGAGTAAGGGCCAAATAATAACTTGTTCACAGTAACAACATTGCAGACTAAACTAAAGCCATAATTATATTTACTAGCTGCTTTTATGAAAAGTAAACCATGAAGTCATCCAACAACTTACTGAAAGCCTGGTATAAAATCAGTTAAATAAAGATTACTGTAATCTGCAATGAAATAAAACACATGAAACGAAACTGGATTTATCAGACATGTGCTGAGTCAGCAGAGTGTGACGTAGCATCCATGTGTGCGTCGCCACCAGGTAGGCACAGACCATCAGAACCGCTGTTCTGACCCGTTGTGCCCTGTGGGACCAGATCAGTTTACTGTGATTATGAGCTCAAATGGTGGCAGCGACTCTAACCGCCGGTGGAGCTGCAGCAGGTGACGCTGCTGCATCACCTGCTGCATCACCTGCTGCATCACCTGCTGCAGCTGCTTTTTGATTCAGAAAATGCTTAAAGGCTGATTCCAACTAATAGCTTCTTTAATCTACTCTAGTTAAAAAACTGCTACACCTGGACTGGATTATTCTATTTTACTGGCAAATGACTGGAGCAGAAAGAAAAGAAAAGTCAAACTGGGCCAACAGGGAGCAGAGCCTTGGAGACATGAGGCGGCTCTAGATATTCTGCTATTAGAGCTGTTGTAGTAGATTAATGAAGCTGAAGGTAGTGAGAAATTAGAAATTGGAATTAAGCTTCAGCCATTTCCTGACTGGGAAGGTGCAGAGCAGGCTGAGCTTCTCACTAACTTCATAACGGCTTCCAGCTGAAGTCAGACTGAATATGCCAGTCCACTGGTCGCAAACACCTGACAAAACTGATGTTTCCAACAAAATGAAAGAAAGTGAACCAGATGAGTTTGTCAGGCAGCTCAAATTGTATGAAAATGTGAATAATTTTCCAAAGAGAAACTGAAAACGTCAGCAAAGGTTAGAAGAATAGAGGCTTAGAGCAGCGCCAGGCATAGAGAGCCTGTAGACTGGCTGTCTGCAGTCCAACTGCCACCTGTTCATCCCCATAACCATCTCCATTCACATCCTCTGAGTTCTACTCTTGGTCATGTAACCGGTATACTAAAAGAGTTGTTTTCTGGCAACCTAGTCTTATACAACTGGTTAACCTTGATATGTTGAATTGAAGAAGGGAGTCGGATCACAGGAGTTGCTGGTTGTTCTTTAATGCAGGTCACTGGCAGAGGCCTGGACAAAAAGAAATAAAAATGTCCTTTAACTTGCAGCTCTTCCCCTAGCAGGTAAGCACATGGAGAAACCCTGTGACTAACTAATAACTAATAACAATATCTGGCCTAACATTTAAGTAAAATGTTCTTAACTCGTCCGAAAGAATGCTCCTCTGTTTGTATTAAAACAAATAGACATTCACAGCTGCATGTACATACAATTATTTCAAATATTTCATAAAATGTGAGCTCAACCAAAAGCAAAGAAAATTTCCAACCTCTTCTCAGGCAGCCTAGCGCCAACTGAAGGTAGTACAGTACTGATGTCATAAGAAGCTCTCTTACAGTACAGATACTGGTGCTTATCAGAATAAGTATAATAATAACATTCTTAAAATATAATAGGAACATAAGATTCTTCAGAATTAATCAGGATTTGGTGGAATTTCAACATGATAATAAAAATAAATAAAAGCATATTTTCTAAAGTTGTTACAGTCACATCTGGTCCAGATGGTGGTCGGCAGTTTACCAGGCTGATTGACAGGAGGTCAGAGTTGGGATTGGGGGTTAATGTCAGGGTTATGGGGTTAGGTGGGGTCATGTAGAACTGGGTCTGGGTCCAAGCAAATGTTTCAGACGGTTCTATTTCCACAGAGGAAACTGAACCTTCTCCTGAATCCATGAGAACATCCAGGCTGATGGGTCACATCCCATCAGCCTGGATGTTCTGGTTGCACCTGATCAGACAGAGGACAGATCCAGAGTGTTGATGATCTCACTTGCCATCTTCACCGGACTTTGAATTTGGGTTTGTAATTCAACTGTAATATTTCCAAACATCCAGTGATGCCAAACCAGAACAGACTGACAGTCGCCCTGTTAAAGATTTTGGAGACGCCACATAATCTCAGAAATCAGAAACGCTGGTGAACCTTTGCCCAGACATTTGTCACGTGTCCGCCATGTCAGCTCGCTGTCTATGAACAAAGCAAATATTTAAAGACGTTTGATGGAGCAGCCATGATGGCTCTGGACTGCAGTCACTGACTGATTTAGAATTCAGAGAGTTTTCCACGTGTTTGTTTATCTGCAGTTTGAGTCACTCCAAAAACCAAACTTTATGATTGTCAGGACTGTCTGTTAAAAGACTCAGAAAAACTATCATCTGAAAATGTTATTTACTGATTTGAGAGCAAACATTCATTTGCCTACAAAACAAAATGTAACCTTGTGGGTCGTGCCGACTTGGAATCAGAGAGAAATGAATTATATTTTATTCCAGAGATTTTTTTTTCTCCAAGGATTTTTGTTGGCTGTAGTGGCCCGTATATTTTTTGAAAGTAAGGAGAGAGGGAAGACATGTGGCAAATGTTGCCGGGAATCAAACCTGCGTCAGCCGCGTCGAGGACTAAGGCCTCTATATGTGGGTTGTGCTAAACTACTACGCCGCCGCAGCAACGTCTTCCCAAGATATTTTTGATAAAAGAGTAACCAGTAAAATATGTAATATTGATTGTATTTACGAGATGTTGACAATTCGAGTGCCACGATGATCCACAGCAGGATTCCCAAAGTTACCAAGAAGTTCCTCAACTGGCAGCTTCTGCCACTTCCTGATTCTGTTGAAACCAATCAGAATTTTCATGAAACATCATAATTCCCTGAAATTTTCAGTTAATCATCAGTTCATCAGTTCATTCATCAGTTCATTCATCAGTTCATCAGTTCATTCATCAGTTCATCAGTTCATTGATCAGTTCATCAGTTCATCAGTTCATTCATCAATTCATCAGTACATCATCAGTTCGTTCATCAGTTCATCAGTTCATTCATCAGTTCATCAGTTCATTGATCAGTTCATCATTCATCAGTTCATTCATCAATTCATCAGTACATTCATCAGTTCGTTCATCAGTTCATCAGTTGATTCATCAGTTCATTCATCAGTTCATCAGTTCATTCATCAGTTCATTCATCAGTTCATTCATCAGTTCATCAGTTCATTCATCAGTTCATCAGTTCATTCATCAGTTCATCAGTTCATTGATCAGTTCATCAGTTCATCAGTTCATCATCAATTCATCAGTACATTCATCAGTTCGTTCATCAGTTCATCAGTTCATTCATCAGTTCATCAGTTCATTCATCAGTTCATCAGTTGATTCATCAGTTCATTTAACAGTTCATTCATCAGTTCATTCATCAGTTCATCAGTTCATTCATCAGTTCATCAGTTCATTCATCAGTTCATCAGTTCATTCATCAGTTCATTCATCAGTTCATCAGTTTCATTCATCATTCATCAGTTCATTCATCAGTTCATCAGTTCATTCATCAGTTCATCAGTTCATTCATCAGTTCATTCATCAGTTCATCAGTTCATTCATCAGTTCATCAGTTGATTCATCAGTTCATTCATCAGTTCATTCATCAGTTCATCAGTTCATTCATCAGTTCATTCATCATTCATTCATCAGTTCATTCATCAGTTCATCAGTTCATTCATCAGTTCATCAGTTCATCAGTTCATCAGTTGATTCATCAGTTCATTTGTCAGTTCATTCATCAGTTCATCAGTTCATTCATCAGTTCATCAGTTCATCAGTTGATTCATCATTCATCAGTTCATTCATCAGTTCATTCATCAGTTCATCAGTTCATTCATCAGTTCATCAGTTTCAGTTCATTCATCAGTTCATCAGTTCATTCATCAGTTCATCAGTTCATTCATCAGTTCATTCATCAGTTCATCAGTTCATTCATCAGTTCATCAGTTCATCAGTTCATTCATCAGTTCATCAGTTCATTCATCAGTTCATCAGTTCATTCATCAGTTCATCATTGATTCATCAGTTCATTATCAGTTCATTCATCAGTTCATCAGTTCATTCATCAGTTGATTCATCAGTTCATTCATCAGTTCATCATTCATCAGTTCATCAGTTCATTCATCAGTTCATCAGTTCATTCATCAGTTCATTCATCAGTTCATTCATCAGTTCAGTTCATCAGTTGATTCATCAGTTCATCAGTTCATTCATCAGTTCATCAGTTCATTCATCAGTTCATCAGTTCATCATTGATTCATCATTCATCAGTTCATTCATCAGTTCATTCATCAGTTCATCAGTTCATTCATCAGTTCATCAGTTCATCAGTTCATTCATCAGTTCATCAGTTCATTCATCAGTTCATCAGTTCATTCATCAGTTCATTCATCAGTTCATCAGTTCATTCATCAGTTCATCAGTTCATCAGTTCATTCATCAGTTCATCAGTTCATCAGTTCATCAGTTCATTCATCAGTTCATCAGTTGATTCATCAGTTCATTTATCAGTTCATTCATCAGTTCATCAGTTCATTCATCAGTTGATTCATCAGTTCATTCATCAGTTCATCAGTTCATCAGTTCATCAGTTCATTCATCAGTTCATCAGTTCATTCATCAGTTCATCAGTTCATTCATCAGTTCATCAGTTCATTGATCAGTTCATCAGTTCATCAGTTCATTCATCAATTCATCAGTACATTCATCAGTTCGTTCATCAGTTCATCAGTTCATTCATCAGTTCATTCATCAGTTCATCAGTTCATCAGTTGATTCATCAGTTCATTTATCAGTTCATTCATCAGTTCATTCATCAGTCATCAGTTCATTCATCAGTTCATCAGTTCATTCATCAGTTCATTCATCAGTTCATTCATCAGTTCATCAGTTCATTCATCAGTTCATCAGTTCATTCATCAGTTCATTCATCAGTTCATTCATCAGTTCATCAGTTCATTCATCAGTTCATCAGTTCATTCAGTCATCAGTTCATTCATCAGTTCATTCATCAGTTCATCAGTTCATTCATCAGTTCATCAGTTGATTCATCAGTTCATTCATCAGTTCATTCATCAGTTCATCAGTTCATTCATCAGTTCATCAGTTGATTCATCAGTTCATTTATCAGTTCATTCATCAGTTCATCAGTTCATCAGTTGATTCATCAGTTCATTCATCATTCATCAGTTCATCAGTTCATCAGTGCATCATCAGTCATTCATCAGTTCATCAGTTCATTCATCAGTTCATTCATCAGTTCATTCATCAATTCATCAGTTCATTCATCAGTTCATCAGTTCATTCATCAGTTCATTCATCAGTTCATCAGTTCATCATCAGTTCATCAGTTCATTCATCAGTTCATTCATCATTCATTCATCAGTTCATTCATCAGTTCATCAGTTCATTCATCAGTTCATCAGTTCATTCATCAGTCATCAGTTGATCATCAGTTCATTTGTCAGTTCATTCATCAGTTCATCATTGATCATCAGTTCATCAGTTCATCAGTTCATTCATCAGTTCATCAGTTCATTCATCAGTTCATCAGTTCATCAGTTCATTCATCAGTCATCATTCATTCATCAGTTCATCATTTCATCAGTTCATTCATCAGTTCATCAGTTTCATCAGTTCATTCATCAGTTCATCAGTTCATTCATCAGTTCATTCATCAGTTCATTCATCAGTTCATCAGTTCATCAGTTCATTTATCATTCATTCATCATTCATCAGTTTCATTCATCAGTCATCATTCAGTTCATTCATCAGTTCATCATTCATCAGTTCATTCATCAGTTCATTCATCAGTTCATCGTTCATTCATCAGTTCAGTTCATTCATCAGTTCATTCATTCATTCATCAGTTCATCAGTTCATTCATCAGTTCATTCATCAGTTCATCAGTTCATCAGTTGATTCATCAGGTCATCAGTTCATTCATCAGTTCATCAGTTCATTCATCAGTTCATTCATTAGTTCATCAGTTCATTCATCAGTTCATTCATCCGTTCATCAGTTCATTCATCAGTTCATTCATCAGTTCATTCATCGGTTCATCAGTTCATTCATCAGTTCATTCATCAGTTCATCAGTTCATTCATCAGTTCATCAGTTCATTCATCAGTTCATTCATCAGTTCATTCATCAGTTCATCAGCTCATCAGTTCATTCATCAGTTCATTCATCAGTTCATTCATCAGTTCGTTCATCAGTTCATTCATCAGTTCATCAGTTCATTCATCAGTTCATTCATCAGTTCATCAGTTCATTCATCAGTTCATCAGTTCATTCATCAGTTCATTCATCAGTTCATTCATCAGTTCATTCATCAGTTCATCAGTTCATTCATCAGTTCATCAGTTCATTCATCAGTTCATTCATCAGTTCATCAGTTCATTCATCAGTTCATTCATCAGTTCATTCATCAGTTAATTCATCAGTTCATTATCAGTTCATTCATCAGTTCATCAGCTCATCAGTTCATTCATCAGTTCATTCATCAGTTCATTCATCAGTTCGTTCATCAGTTCATTCATCAGTTCATCAGTTCATTCATCAGTTCATTCATCAGTTCATTCATCAGTTCATCAGTTCATTCATCAGTTCATTCATCAGTTCATTCATCAGTTCATCAGTTCATTCATCAGTTCATTCATCAGTTCATCAGTTCATTCATCAGTTCGTTCATCAGTTCATTCATCAGTTCATCAGTTCATTCATCAGTTCATTCATCAGTTCATCAGTTCATTCATCAGTTCATCAGTTCATTCATCAGTTCATTCATCAGTTCATCAGTTCATTCATCAGTTCGTTCATCAGTTCATTCATCAGTTCATCAGTTCATTCATCAGTTCATCAGTTCATTCATCAGTTCATTCATCAGTTCATCAGTTCATCAGTTCATTCATCAGTTCATTCATCAGTTCATTCATCAGTTCATCAGTTCATTCATCAGTTCATTCATCAGTTCATCAGTTCATTCATCAGTTCATCAGTTCATTCATCAGTTCATTCATCAGTTCATTCATCAGTTCATTCATCAGTTCATCAGTTCATTCATCAGTTCATTCATCAGTTCATTCATCAGTTCGTTCATTAGTTCATTCATCAGTTCATCAGTTCATTCATCAGTTCATTCATCAGTTCATCAGTTCATTCATCAGTTCATTCATCAGTTCATTCATCAGTTCATCAGTTCATTCATCAGTTCATCAGTTCATTCATCAGTTCATCAGTTCATCAGTTCATTCATCAGTTCATTCATCAGTTCATCAGTTCATTCATCAGTTCATCAGTTCATTCATCAGTTCATTCATCAGTTCATTCATCAGTTCATCAGTTCATTCATCAGTTCATCAGTTCATTCATCAGTTCATTTATCAGTTCATTCATCAGTTCATTCATCAGTTCATTCATCAGTTCATCAGTTCATTCATCAGTTCATCAGTTCATTCATCAGTTCATTCATCAGTTCATCAGTTCATTCATCAGTTCATCAGTTCATTCATCAGTTCATTTATCAGTTCATTCATCAGTTCATTCATCAGTTCATTCATCAGTTCATCAGTTCATTCATCAGTTCATCAGTTCATTCATCAGTTCATTCATCAGTTCATTCATCAGTTCATCAGTTCATTCATCAGTTCATCAGTTGATTCATCAGTTCATTTATCAGTTCATTCATCAGTTCATCAGTTCATCAGTTGATTCATCAGTTCATCAGTTGATTCATCAGTTCATCAGTTGATTCATCAGTTCATCAGTTCATTCATCAGTTCATTCATCAGTTCATCAGTTCATTCATCAGTTCATTCATCAGTTCATCAGTTCATTCATCAGTTCATTTATCAGTTCATTCATCAGTTCATCAGTTCATTCATCAGTTCATCAGTTCATTCATCAGTTCATTAGTTCATTCATCAGTTCATTCATCAGTTCATCAGTTCATTCATCAGTTCATTCATCAGTTCATCAGTTCATTCATCAGTTCATCAGTTCATTCATCAGTTCATCAGTTCATTCATCAGTTCATTCATCAGTTCATCAGTTCATTCATCAGTTCATCAGTTCAATCATCAGTTCATCAGTTGATTCATCAGTTCATCAGTTCATTCATCAGTTCATCAGTTCATTCATCAGTTCATTCATCAGTTCATTCATCAGTTCATCAGTTCATTCATCAGTTCATCAGTTCATCAGTTCATTCATCAGTTCATCAGTTCATTCATCAGTTCATTCATCAGTTCATCAGTTGATTCATCAGTTCATCAGTTCATTCATCAGTTAATCAGTTCATTCATCAGTTCATCAGTTCATCAGTTCATTCATCAGTTCATCAGTTCATTCATCAGTTCATTCATCAGTTCATCAGTTCATCAGTTGATTCATCAGTTCATCAGTTCATTCATCAGTTCATCAGTTGATTCATCAGTTGATTCATCAGTTGATTCATCAGTTCATTTATCAGTTCATTCATCAGTTCATCAGTTCATTCATCAGTTCATCAGTTCATCAGTTGATTCATCAGTTCATCAGTTCATTCATCAGTTGATTCATCAGTTCATTCATCAGTTCATCAGTTCATTCATCAGTTCATCAGTTCATTCATCAGTTCATTCATCAGTTCATCAGTTCATCAGTTCATTCATCAGTTCATTCATCAGTTCATTCATCAGTTCATCAGTTCATTCATCAGTTCATTCATCAGTTCATTCATTGGTTCATCAGTTCATTCATCAGTTCATTCATCAGTTCGGCAGTTTATTCATCAGTTCATCAGTTCATTCATCAGCTCATTCATCAGTTCATTCATCCGTTCATTCATCAGTTCATTCATCAGTTCATCAGTTCATTCATCAGTTCATTCATCAGTTCATTCATCAGTTCATCAGTTCATCAGTTCATTCATCAGTTCATCAGTTCATCAGTTCATTCATCAGTTCATTCATCAGTTCATCAGTTCATTCATCAGTTCATTCATCAGTTCATCAGTTCATTCATCAGTTCATCAGTTCATTGATCAGTTCATCAGTTCATCAGTTCATTCATCAATTCATCAGTACATTCATCAGTTCGTTCATCAGTTCATCAGTTCATTCATCAGTTCATCAGTTCATTCATCAGTTCATCAGTTGATTCATCAGTTCATTTATCAGTTCATTCATCAGTTCATTCATCAGTTCATCAGTTCATTCATCAGTTCATCAGTTCATTCATCAGTTCATTCATCAGTTCATTCATCAGTTCATCAGTTCATTCATCAGTTCATCAGTTCATTCATCAGTTCATCAGTTCATTCATCAGTTCATTCATCAGTTCATCAGTTCATTCATCAGTTCATCAGTTGATTCATCAGTTCATTCAGTTCATTCATCAGTTCATCAGTTCATTCATCAGTTCATCAGTTCATTCATCAGTTCATCAGTTCATTCATCAGTTCATTCATCAGTTCATCAGTTCATTCATCAGTTCATCAGTTGATTCATCAGTTCATTTATCAGTTCATTCATCAGTTCATCAGTTCATCAGTTGATTCATCAGTTCATTCATCAGTTCATCAGTTCATTCATCAGTTCATCAGTGCATTCATCAGTTCATTCATCAGTTCATCAGTTCATTCATCAGTTCATTCATCAGTTCATTCATCAGTTCATCATCAATTCATCAGTTCATTCATCAGTTCATCAGTTCATTCATCAGTTCATTCATCAGTTCATCAGTTCATTCATCAGTTCATCAGTTCATTCATCAGTTCATTCATCAATTCATTCATCAGTTCATTCATCAGTTCATCAGTTCATTCATCAGTTCATCAGTTCATTCATCAGTTCATCAGTTGATTCATCAGTTCATTTGTCAGTTCATTCATCAGTTCATCAGTTCATGCATCAGTTCATCAGTTCATCAGTTGATTCATCAGTTCATCAGTTCATTCATCAGTTCATTCATCAGTTCATCAGTTCATTCATCAGTTCATCAGTTCATCAGTTCATTCATCAGTTCATCAGTTCATTCATCAGTTCATTCAGTTCATCAGTTCATTCATCAGTTCATCAGTTCATCAGTTCATTCATCAGTTCATCAGTTCATTCATCAGTTCATTCATCAGTTCATTCATCAGTTCATCAGTTGATTCATCAGTTCATTTATCAGTTCATTCATCAGTTCATCAGTTCATTCATCAGTTGATTCATCAGTTCATTCATCAGTTCATCAGTTCATCAGTTCATTCATCAGTTCATCAGTTCATTCATCAGTTCATTCATCAGTTCATCAGTTCATTCATCAGTTCATCAGTTCATTCATCAGTTCATCAGTTCATTCATCAGTTCATTCATCAGTTCATCAGTTCATCAGTTGATTCATCAGGTCATCAGTTCATTCATCAGTTCATCAGTTCATTCATCAGTTCATTCATTAGTTCATCAGTTCATTCATCAGTTCATTCATCCGTTCATCAGTTCATTCATCAGTTCATTCATCAGTTCATTCATCGGTTCATCAGTTCATTCATCAGTTCATCAGTTCATCAGTTCATTCATCAGTTCATTCATCAGTTCATTCATCAGTTCATCAGTTCATTCATCAGTTCATTCATCAGTTCATCAGTTCATTCATCAGTTCATCAGTTCATTCATCAGTTCATTCATCAGTTCATTCATCAGCTCATTCATCAGTTCATCAGTTCATCAGTTCATTCATCAGTTCATTCATCAGTTCATTCATCAGTTCGTTCATTAGTTCATTCATCAGTTCATCAGTTCATTCATCAGTTCATTCATCTTCATCAGTTCATTCATCAGTTCATCAGTTCATTCATCAGTTCATTCATCAGTTCATCAGTTCATTCATCAGTTCATCAGTTCATTCATCAGTTCATCAGTTCATCAGTTCATTCATCAGTTCATTCATCAGTTCATCAGTTCATTCATCAGTTCATCAGTTCATTCATCAGTTCATTCATCAGTTCATTCATCAGTTCATCAGTTCATTCATCAGTTCATCAGTTCATTCATCAGTTCATTTATCAGTTCATTCATCAGTTCATTCATCAGTTCATCAGTTCATTCATCAGTTCATCAGTTCATTCATCAGTTCATTCATCAGTTCATTCATCAGTTCATCAGTTCATTCATCAGTTCATCAGTTCATTCATCAGTTCATTTATCAGTTCATTCATCAGTTCATTCATCAGTTCATCAGTTTCATTCATCAGTTCATCAGTTCATTCATCAGTTCATTCATCAGTTCATTCATCAGTTCATCAGTTCATTCATCAGTTCATCAGTTGATTCATCAGTTCATTTATCAGTTCATTCATCAGTTCATCAGTTCATCAGTTGATTCATCAGTTCATCAGTTGATTCATCAGTTCATCAGTTCATTCATCAGTTCATCAGTTCATTCATCAGTTCATTCATCAGTTCATCAGTTCATTCATCAGTTCATTCATCAGTTCATCAGTTCATTCATCAGTTCATTTATCAGTTCATTCATCAGTTCATCAGTTCATTCATCAGTTCATCAGTTCATTCATCAGTTCATTAGTTCATTCATCAGTTCATTCATCAGTTCATCAGTTCATTCATCAGTTCATTCATCAGTTCATCAGTTCATTCATCAGTTCATCAGTTCATTCATCAGTTCATCAGTTCATTCATCAGTTCATTCATCAGTTCATTCATCAGTTCATCAGTTCATTCATCAGTTTATCAGTTCAATCATCAGTTCATCAGTTGATTCATCAGTTCATTTATCAGTTCATTCATCAGTTCATCAGTTCATTCATCAGTTCATCAGTTCATCAGTTGATTCATCAGTTCATCAGTTCATTCATCAGTTCATCAGTTCATTCATCAGTTCATTCATCAGTTCATCAGTTCATTCATCAGTTCATCAGTTCATTCATCAGTTAATCAGTTCATTCATCAGTTCATCAGTTCATCAGTTCATTCATCAGTTCATCAGTTCATTCATCAGTTCATTCATCAGTTCATCAGTTCATCAGTTGATTCATCAGTTCATCAGTTCATTCATCAGTTCATCAGTTGATTCATCAGTTGATTCATCAGTTGATTCATCAGTTCATTTATCAGTTCATTCATCAGTTCATCAGTTCATTCATCAGTTCATCAGTTCATCAGTTGATTCATCAGTTCATCAGTTCATTCATCAGTTGATTCATCAGTTCATTCATCAGTTCATCAGTTCATTCATCAGTTCATCAGTTCATTCATCAGTTCATTCATCAGTTCATCAGTTCATCAGTTCATCAGTTCATTCATCAGTTCATTCATCAGTTCATTCATCAGTTCATTCATCAGTTCATCAGTTCATTCATCAGTTCATTCATCAGTTCATTCATTGGTTCATCAGTTCATTCATCAGTTCATTCATCAGTTCGGCAGTTTATTCATCAGTTCATCAGTTCATTCATCAGCTCATTCATCAGTTCATTCATCCGTTCATTCATCAGTTCATTCATCAGTTCATCAGTTCATTCATCAGTTCATTCATCAGTTCATCAGTTCATCAGTTCATTCATCAGTTCATCAGTTCATCAGTTCATTCATCAGTTCATTCATCAGTTCATCAGTTCATTCATCAGTTCATTCATCAGTTCGTTCATCAGTTCATTCATCAGTTCATCAGTTCATTCATCAGTTCATTCATCAGTTCATCAGTTCATTCATCAGTTCATCAGTTCATTCATCAGTTCATTCATCAGTTCATCAGTTCATTCATCAGTTCGTTCATCAGTTCATTCATCAGTTCATCAGTTCATTCATCAGTTCATCAGTTCATTCATCAGTTCATTCATCAGTTCATCAGTTCATTCATCAGTTCGTTCATCAGTTCATTCATCAGTTCATCAGTTCATTCATCAGTTCATCAGTTCATTCATCAGTTCATTCATCAGTTCATCAGTTCATTCATCAGTTCATCAGTTCATTCATCAGTTCATTCATCAGTTCATTCATCAGTTCATCAGTTCATTCATCAGTTCATTCATCAGTTCATTCATCAGTTCGTTCATCAGTTCATTCATCAGTTCATCAGTTCATTCATCAGTTCATCAGTTCATTCATCAGTTCATTCATCAGTTCATTCATCAGTTCATCAGTTCATCAGTTCATTCATCAGTTCATTCATCAGTTCGTTCATCAGTTCATTCATCAGTTCATCAGTTCATTCATCAGTTCATTCATCAGTTCATCAGTTCATTCATCAGTTCATCAGTTCATTCATCAATTCATTCATCAGTTCATCAGTTCATTCATCAGTTCATCAGTTCATTTATCAGTTCATTGATCACTTCATCAGTTCATCAGTTCATTCATCAGTTCATTCATCAGTTCATTCATCAGTTCATCAGTTCATTCATCAGTTCATCAGTTCATTCATCAGTTCATTCATCAGTTCATTCATCAGTTCATTCATCAGTTCATTCATCAGTTCATCAGTTCATCAGTTCATTCATCAGTTCATTCATCAGTTCATTCATCAGTTCATCAGTTCATTCATCAGTTCATCAGTTGATTCATCAGTTCATTTATCAGTTCATTCATCAGTTTATCAGTTCATTCATCAGTTCATCAGTTCATCAGTTGATCATCAGTTCATCAGTTCATTCATCAGTTCATCAGTTCATTCATCAGTTCATCAGTTCATTCATTAGTTCATCAGTTCATCAGTTGATTCATCAGTTCATCAGTTCATTCATCAGTTCATCAGTTCATTCATCAGTTCATCAGTTCATTCATCAGTTCATTCATCAGTTCATTCATCAGTTCATCAGTTCATTCATCAGTTCATTCATCAGTTCATTCATCAGTTCATCAGTTCATTCATCAGTTCATCAGTTGATTCATCAGTTCATTTATCAGTTCATTCATCAGTTCATCAGTTCATTCATCAGTTCATCTTTTCATCAGTTGATTCATCAGTTCATCAGTTCATTCATCAGTTCATCAGTTCATTCATCAGTTCATCAGTTCATTCATCAGTTCATTCATCAGTTCATCAGTTCATCAGTTGATTCATCAGTTCATCAGTTCATTCATCAGTTCATCAGTTGATTCATCCGTTCATTTATCAGTTCATTCATCAGTTCATCAGTTCATTCATCAGTTCATCAGTTCATCAGTTCATTCATCAGTTCATCAGTTCATTCATCAGTTGATTCATCAGTTCATCAGTTCATTCATCAGTTCATCAGTTCATCAGTTCATTCATCAGTTCATCAGTTCATTCATCAGTTCATTCATCAGTTCATTCATCAGTTCATCAGTTCATCAGTTGATTCATCAGTTCATCAGTTCATTCATCAGTTCATCAGTTCATTCATCAGTTCATTCATCAGTTCATCAGTTCTTTCATTAGTTCATCAGTTCATCAGTTGATTCATCAGTTCATCAGTTCATTCATCAGTTCATCAGTTCATTCATCAGTTCATCAGTTCATTCATCAGTTCATTCATCAGTTCATTCATCAGTTCATCAGTTCATTCATCAGTTCATCAGTTCATTCATCAGTTCATTCATCAGTTCATTCATCAGTTCATCAGTTCATTCATCAGTTCATCAGTTCATTCATCAGTTCATCAGTTCATTCATCAGTTCATCTTTTCATCAGTTGATTCATCAGTTCATTTATCAGTTCATTCATCAGTTCATCAGTTCATTCATCAGTTCATCAGTTCATTCATCAGTTCATCTTTTCATCAGTTGATTCATCAGTTCATTTATCAGTTCATTCATCAGTTCATCAGTTCATTCATCAGTTCATCTTTTCATCAGTTGATTCATCAGTTCATCAGTTCATTCATCAGTTCATCAGTTCATTCATCAGTTCATCAGTTCATTCATCAGTTCATTCATCAGTTCATCAGTTCATCAGTTGATTCATCAGTTCATCAGTTCATTCATCAGTTCATCAGTTGATTCATCCGTTCATTTATCAGTTCATTCATCAGTTCATTCATCAGTTCATCAGTTCATCAGTTGATTCATCAGTTCATCAGTTCATTCATCAGTTGATTCATCAGTTCATCAGTTCATCAGTTGATTCATCAGTTCATCAGTTCATTCATCAGTTCATCAGTTCATTCATCAGTTCATTCATCAGTTCATCAGTTCATTCCTCACTTCATCAGTTCATTCATCAGTTCATTCATCAGTTCATCAGTTCATTCATCAGTTCATTCATCAGTTCATTCATCAGTTCATCAGTTCATTCATCAGTTCATTCATCAGTTCATCAGTTCATTCATCAGTTCATTCATCAGTTCATTCATCGGTTCATTCATCGGTTCATCAGTTCATTCATCAGTTCATTCATCAGTTCAACAGTTTATTCGTCAGTTCATCAGTTCATTCATCAGTTCATTCATCAGTTCATTCATCAGTTCATTCATCAGTTCATCAGTTCATTCATCAGTTCATTCATCAGTTCATCAGTTCATTCATCAGTTCATCAGTTCATTCATCAGTTCATCAGTTCATCAGTTCATTCATCAGTTCATTCATCAGTTCATCAGTTCATCAGTTCATTCATCAGTTCATTCATCAGTTCGTTCATCAGTTCATTCATCAGTTCATCAGTTCATTCATCAGTTCATTCATCAGTTCATCAGTTCATTCATCAGTTCATCAGTTCATTCATCAGTTCATTCATCAGTTCATCAGTTCATTCATCAGTTCGTTAATCAGTTCATCAGTTCATTCATCAGTTCATCAGTTCATTCATCAGTTCATTCATCAGTTCATCAGTTCATCAGTTCATTCATCAGTTCATCAGTTCATTCATCAGTTCATCAGTTCATTCATCAGTTCATTCATCAGTTCATTCATCAGTTCATTCATCAGTTCATCAGTTCATCAGTTCATTCATTAGTTCATTCATCAGTTCATTCATCAGTTCGTTCATCAGTTCATTCATCAGTTCATCAGTTCATTCATCAGTTCATTCATCAGTTCATCAGTTCATTCATCAGTTCATCAGTTCATTCATCAGTTCATTCATCAGTTCATTCATCAGTTCATCAGTTCATCAGTTCATTCATCAGTTCATTCATCAGTTCATCAGTTCATTCATCAGTTCATTCATCAGTTCATTCATCAGTTCATCAGTTCATCAGTTCATTCATCAGTTCATTCATCAGTTCGTTCATCAGTTCATTCATCAGTTCATCAGTTCATTCATCAGTTCATTCATCAGTTCATCAGTTCATTCAACAGTTCATTCATCAGTTCATTCATCAGTTCATCAGTTCATTCATCAGTTCATCAGTTCATTCATCAGTTCATTCATCAGTTCATTCATCAGTTCATCAGTTCATTCATCAGTTCATTCATCAGTTCATTCATCAGTTCATTCATCAGTTCATCAGTTCATTCATCAGTTCATTCATCAGTTCATTCATCAGTTCGTTCATCAGTTCATTCATCAGTTCATCAGTTCATTCATCAGTTCATTCATCAGTTCATCAGTTCATTCATCAGTTCATCAGTTCATTCATCAGTTCATTCATCAGTTCATTCATCAGTTCATTCATCAGTTCATCAGTTCATTCATCAGTTCATTCATCAGTTCATTCATCAGTTCATCAGTTCATTCATCAGTTCATCAGTTCATTCATCAGTTCATTCATCAGTTCATCAGTTCATTCATCAGTTCATTCATCAGTTCGTTCATCAGTTCATTCATCAGTTCATCAGTTCATTCATCAGTTCATTCATCAGTTCATCAGTTCATTCATCAGTTCATCAGTTCATTCATCAGTTCATCATCAGTTCATTCATCAGTTCATTCATCAGTTCATCAGTTCATTCATCAGTTCATTCATCAGTTCATCAGTTCATTCATCAGTTCATCAGTTCATTAATCAGTTTATTCATCAGTTCATTCATCAGTACATTCATCAGTTCATTCATCAGTACATTCATCAGTTCATTCATCAGTTCATCAGTTCATTCATGAGTTCATCAGTTCATTCATCAGTTCATCAGTTCGTTCATCAGTTCATTCATCAGTTCATCAGTTCATTCATCAGTTCATTCATCAGTTCGTTCATCAGTTCATTCATCAGTTCATCAGTTCATTCATCAGTTCATTCATCAGTTCATCAGTTCATTCATCAGTTCATCAGTTCATTCATCAGTTCATCAGTTCATTCATCAGTTCATTCATCAGTTCATCAGTTCATTCATCAGTTCGTTCATCAGTTCATTCATCAGTTCATCAGTTCATTCATCAGTTCATTAGTTCATCAGTTCATTCATCAGTTCATCAGTTCATCAGTTCATTCATCAGTTCATCAGTTCATTCATCAGTTCATTCATCAGTTCATCGGTTCATCAGTTCATCAGTTCATTCATCAGTTTCATCAGTTCATCAGTTCATTCATCAGTTCATCAGTTCATTCATCAGTTCATCAGTTCACTCATCAGTTCATTCATCAGTTCATCAGTTCATCAGTTCATTCATCAGTTCATTCATCAGTTCATTCATCAGTTCGTTCATCAGTTCATTCATCAGTTCATCAGTTCATTCATCAGTTCATCAGTTCATTCATCAGTTCATTCATCAGTTCATCAGTTCATTCATCAGTTCATCAGTTCATTCATCAGTTCATTCATCAGTTCATTCATCATCAGTTCATTCATCAGTTCATCAGTTCATTCATCAGTTCATCAGTTGATTCATCAGTTCATTCATCAGTTCATTCATCAGTTCATCAGTTCATTCATCAGTTCATTCATCAGTTCATTCATCAGTTCATTCATCAGTTCGTCAGTTCATCAGTTCATTCATCAGTTCATTCATCAGTTCATTCATCAGTTCATCAGTTCATCAGTTCATTCATCAGTTCATCAGTTCATTCATCAGTTCATTCATCAGTTCATCAGTTCATCAGTTCATTCATCAGTTCATCAGTTCGTTCATCAGTTCATTCATCAGTTCGTTCATCAGTTCATCAGTTCATCAGTTCATTCATCAGTTCATTCATCAGTTCATCAGTTCATCAGTTCATTCATCAGTTCATCAGTTCGTTCATCAGTTCATTCATCAGTTCATTCATCAGTTCGTTCATCAGTTCATTCATCAGTTCATCAGTTCGTTCATCAGTTCATTCATCAGTTCGTTCATCAGTTCATTCATCAGTTCATCAGTTCATCAGTTCATTCATCAGTTCATCAGTTCATTCATCAGTTCATCAGTTCATTCATCAGTTCGTTCATCAGTTCATTCATCAGTTCATTCATCAGTTCATTCATCAGTTCGTTCATCAGTTCATTCATCATTTCATCAGTTCATTCATCAGTTCATTCATCAGTTCGTTCATCAGTTCATTCATCAGTTCATCAGTTCATTCATCAGTTCATCAGTTCATCAGTTCATTCATCAGTTCATCAGTTCATTCATCAGTTCATCAGTTCGTTCATCAGTTCATTCATCAGTTCATCAGTTCATTCATCAGTTCATTCATCAGTTCATCAGTTCATTCATCAGTTCATCAGTTCATTCATCAGTTCATCAGTTCATTCATCAGTTCATTCATCAGTTCATCAGTTCATCAGTTCATTCATCAGTTCATTCATCAGTTCATCAGTTCATTCATCAGTTCATTCATCAGTTCATCAGTTCGTTCATCAGTTCATTCATCAGTTCATTCATCAGTTCATTCATGACACCTGCTGCTGGAATGTGAGGATTATGTCAGGTTTCTCCATGTATGTTAATATTTGGTTGCTAAATATGTGAAGTTTTCCATCTTTTTCTTTGGGACAGAAATTCATATCAGACTGTGTTCAAAATGTAAAAGCTGAACAGGCTGAAGGTTTTCCTCTCTTTCCATCCATAAACAGAAACTTCCTGTAAGAAGGAAAGAAATGAAAATACATCCAAACTATTTGCTCTATTTCTGGGTTATTGTCGCTGAGTAATAAAACCATCTGATTGTGTCTGTTTGTGTTGGTCTGAGGGTTGTTAGGGTTGGGGTTAGGGGTCAGGGGTTAGGGGTCAGGGTAAAGAGCTATTTTCATAAGCAGATCCATCTCAACATCACACAGACATAAACATGCAGTGAATAAATCCTTTTTAATAATTTTTTGCAGCGGTAATAATGTTTTTATTGAGGATCTTTAAATGTGTACATATCTGAAATTTTAAATTGACTTTTGTTATTATACAAAATAGATGATAAATATTACTTATTGCGACTGAATGCAAAATAACATTTCCCCCCACGTCCCCTAGGGGGCAGCATGGATGAAGCTAACTGCTAATAACAAGTCTATGACGACCTGATTAAATAAAACGTGATCATCTGTTACGTAGTGCTGTCAGGAGGCCGATCCAACAGAACAGCGGAACCAGAACCTGGTACCACTGGGCTGGATTGATCTGCAGGGTTCTGTTTCTCCACAGGGAGTTCATTCAGTGCTGGGCTGCCTGGTTCTGACTCTGGTGCTGATCCAGCCCATCCTGGCCTTGACGCGCTGTGCGCCGCAGCATCCAAGGTCGGTTCCGGTTCTGACCGCTTCTGTTCTGGTACCTGATGGTTGGGTTCTTGAACAGCTTCCAAAATTCTTCCAGTCAGGATTTTAGCTGATAAAACTGAATGATTAGACCTATTTCCATTCTGGACCGGGCTGGAAGTCCAAAGTTTCCCAGTAAAACCAATAAAACCAGTTCTGGTTCTGTTTCAGGCGGTTCCTGTTCAACTGGGCTCATTTCGTCATCGCCGTGCTTCTGAAGGTCTTAGCAGGTGAGTTTCAGTTCTCCCACGGTGACATGAAGGCACCAGACCCTAATCAAGACTTCCTGACTCCGCCCACAGTGGCAGCCATATTTACAGGCATGATGATGATGGACAGCAGCAGCGATGGCTGGATGATGAAGGTTTTGGGCGGCTTCACCGGCTGGGAGGTGATGATGCTCATCCTGATGGAGCTGCAAGCCAGATGGCGGAGCGCCGCAGGTCAGAACCAGAACCGCTCAGCATCAGAACGGCTGGGCGTCTCACCAAAGTGTTATCGATTGTGTTTGGTTCTGGTCGGGTTCTGTCAAAGTTCTGTATATTTAAAGTCTAACAGTTCCGTCCATGGTTCTGACCCGTTCAGAGCAGCCGTTGGTATCAAAACGTAGTCTTTTGTTAGATCCTGCAAAGAGAACAAGTGTAAATCTTTCCCAGCATCCTCCTCTGACCTCTGACCTCTGTGCTGTGGTTGCAGATAGCAGCGATCCTGTGGAGCCTGACACGGTAAAGGAAAGGAGCCAAAGCAGCAAGTGAAGGCGGCGTTCCTGAATGACGGCAGCTCTCCTGTTTGCAGGTGGGACGGGACGTCCTGCTGGTGGCGCTCTTCCTCACCGGGAACCTGTCCTTCCTCATCGCCCTGCTGGCTGGAATAGGACAGGCGGCGTCTCCCTAGGCTCTGCTCAGCTCTCACTCTGAGTTCGTTCTGTTCCTCACATGTTCAGCCGTGATGCAGAGATGAGTCCGTTATGATGCAGCTGAGGATGAGTTACATGTTTGTTCTACAGTGGAGAAACTTCAGCGCATTTGTAGCTGATCCCCAGTACTTGAATTAAAAACAGCGGTCTCGACAGGTGATATTGGCTTTATTTCTCCTTTGATGATTTTGCTGGATCATCGTCAGGTCACTTGACTTCAAAACCTCCATCATCATCACCAACATCATCACCAACACCGTGAAAACTAAACAAATACAAATATTAAAATACAACACAAATCAACAATACAACAACAAACAAAAACGTACCTCGCTGCCTTTACTGGGGAACGCCATTTCTTAGTCCAACGTTTGACAGTTCATTTGGTTCACTGCAATTCCCCAGTTTTATAGGCCCTGCCCTCTTTCTCTACGGCAGCCCGTGAGGTACGTATTAAACAAAAAATGCCAAAACATTACAAAATACCATTAAACCAAATAAATCACCAACAATGCAAACCAAAACAGACAAACATACATAAACAATCTGCAACAGTCTTAAATTAGAAATTCATTTAAATTGTTTAATTTAAATAAACTACAAATAATTTAGACATTTCATTTTACAATCCGTTACACTCCCACCAATAATGCATGAACCATTACTAAAATTATGCATTATTTAAAAGTTTTTTTAAAAATCATGCCGATTGTTTAAAAACATGCTCGTCTGTGTACATTAAGTTTACAAATCATTTTCTAATAACACCACCAATTTTTGCACCGGTCTTTCTATTACTGAACTCTTAGAAATAATATCCCTACCTGATCTTTGTTCTCCTGTCCTCAATTTTACTTTTCGAACCAAGCCATCGCTATCAACAATTGTTTCAACAACACGACCCAACTGCCACCTATTTCTTGGGAGAAAATCCTCTTTTACTATTACAATATCATTTATCTTTAAATTGCGCCGAACTACATGCCATTTTTGTCTAATGGAAATATTCTGGAGGTATTCTCTCTTCCACCGACTCCAAAACTGCTCAACCAGAAACTGCACACGGCGCCAACGTTTTGAGGAATAGATATCCTCCCTCACAAATTTCCCTACAGGAGGCAAGGCAGACTCAGACTTCATCTGAAGCAGATGGTTAGGAGTTAAAGGTTCAAGAGAACCAGGGTCATTCATTCCCTTCAGTGTTAAAGGACGACTATTAATTATGGCCATGGCTTCATAAAAGAAAATTCTTAATGAAGCATCATCAAGTTTTCCCAAGTTTTGTGATAGAGTAAAAGCTAATACATTTCGAATGGTTCGTATCTGACGCTCCCAAACACCACCAGCATGACTTGCTGATGGTGCATTAAAATGAACTCACATTGATTTTCTGCCAGGAAAGACTCCAAATGTTTAGGACCACATTGTTTAAACTCATTTTGGGCTCCTACAAAATTTCTTCCTTGATCACAATATATCTGGCGAACGGCTCCTCTCAAACTAATGAAACAGCGCAGGCCATTAATAAAAGAATCTGTGGACAAATCCTCCAACATTTCAATGTGAACAGCTCTTGAATAAAGGCAGGTGAACAACAACCCATACCTTTTGTATTCCTTACGATTTCTTTTAACAATAAAAGGACCAAAACAGTCCATTCCACAATAGGTAAATGGTGCAGATGCTTCCAAGCGTTCTTTTGGAAGCTCAGCCATAAGTTGTTCTTCCACTGGACGTCTGATCTTCCTGCACTGCACACATTTATGAATCATCTGAGCCACCAACCTGCTGCAGCCAATAATCCAAAACCCATTAAGCCGGACCTGCATTTGAGTTTGACCTCTGCCCTGATGACTTACTTGATTGTGACAGTAAGACAAAATAAGATGAGTAACATGGCTGTGTTTTGGCAAAATCAGTGGATATCTAAAATCTTCACTAAGAGGTGAATGTTTTAATCGTCCACCAACTCGCAGCAGTCCATCTTTTACAATAGGATTCAAATTGAACAAAGGGCTAGAACGGGGAAGGATGTCTCCCCCTTTTAACAACCTCATCTCGGAGCCAAAAGCCTGTTCTTGTACAAGTTTCACCACTGATTTAACTGCATCTTCCCGTTCTTTAACACTCACCACGTTTGAATAGCATTTGTTGTGGCATCCAAGTCTTTTGATTCTGGCAACAACTTTAATCAATTTTGACCAAGATGAAAACTTAGTGAAACGTTCCAAAAAATCTGGAGTGTCATTAGCTGTTGTTACAAATGTTTGAATAGATTTAACCTCTGGGTCACCCACTAAAAGAGCAGGATAAAATTTTAACTCCCGGTTAATTTCCTTTTCCCGCAAAAATTCAGGACCTGTCAGCCAATTGGTTGTTAAAATCTCAGAGGCAGTTAACCCTCTCGAAGCATGATCTGCTGGGTTTTCAGTAGTGTCGACATGATTCCATTGACTCGGATTGGTGTTTTCTCTGATTATTTGGACTCGATTTGCCACAAATACTTGAAACCGTCGTGCTTCATTATTAATATATGATAACACTACTTGTGAGTCTGTCCAGAAAAACTCAGCGTCTATCTTCATGTCAAGTTCTGATTTTAACAGAACACTCAACCTTGCAGCAACCAGTGCAGCTGAAAGCTCGAGACGAGGAATGGTTGTAATTTTCAAAGGAGCGACTCGAGCTTTAGCCATGATCAAAACACAATGTATTTACCCTTGTCATTCTCAAATCTGAGATAGGAACATGCACCATATGCTCGGCTGCTAGCATCTGAGAAGTGATGCAGTTCTGATTTGACAATCCTTCCAAATCCATCGGGATGATAACATCTCGATATCAATAACTTCTTCACATCCTGAAGGCTAAACTTCCACTTCTCCCACCGTACAAGTAAGTCTTCAGGCAGAGGGTCGTCCCACCCAATACTTCTGCAGCACAGATCTTGCAAAATGCATTTTCCCTTCATAATGAGTGGGGAAAGAAATCCCAATGGATCATAGATAGAAGCTATTACTGACAAAATACCACGTCGTGTATCAGGTTTGTCCCTCAGGTCAATATGAAAACCCAAACAGTCCTTTTGAACATGCCATCGCATACCTAAAATATGTTCAGCAAGTTTTGAATCAGGTTTAAGATCAGCAGAAACTGTACTTGTGGCTCTCTCAGATGGATTCACACAGTCTAGGACTTCAGGCCTATTAGAATTAAATTATGGAGTCTCAGACCACCTTCCTTGCACAGTTTCTGCACCTCAGTTATTAATCTGGTTGCATCATTAGCTGTAGGAACACTTATTAGACCATCATCAACATAAAAATTATTCTCCACAAATGCTGCTGCAGATGGAAACTTTAATCTCTGCAGTTGTGCCAAATATTTCAGACCAAAATTAGCACAGCCTGGAGAGGAGGCAGCACCAAAAAGGTGGACCTTCATTTGATATTCTTTAGGCTCACTTTCCAAATCTCCTTGCTCCCACCATAAAAACCTCAGGTAACAGCGATGGTTAGACGCAACATAAAACTGGTGGAACATCCTTTCAATGTCACAAGTAATAGCCACAGCTTCTTTTCTGAAACGCAGGAGGATTCCAGTTAAAGAGTTGATCAAATCTGGACCAGTCAACAAAGTATCATTCAAAGAGATGCCACGAAATTTAGCTGAGCAGTCAAACACTACCCTTAACTTATCTGGTTTCTTTGATGATACACCCCATGATGAGGCAAGTACCACACACAACCATCATTGGCATTTTCCTCAGAAACTAGTTCAGCATCTCCACAGTTAATGATAGACTCCATAAATGTTTTATAATGATTGTAGAACTGATCATTTCTCTTTAACCTTCTCCTCAGATGTTGTAAACGAACGGTAGCCAGCGTCTTATTGTTTGGCAACATAGGAAGGCAGGATGTTTTAAATGGAAGGGGCATCTCCAAATGGCCATCATCTTTCTGTATAATGTTTTCGCTCAGAAGTTGTATGAACCGAATGTCATCTTGGGAAACACTTCTTCCTTCTGAACCCCTTTCATTAAAATCCAACTCCAAAGCTCTTAAAACATCAGAAGTTAATGGAGTGGGCATTTCTTTCACCATCACTCTGTGTACATATCTTGGTTTCCTTGCCGATCTAAATGTGGATTAATTGCCCCAATAATACTCCAACCAAGAGCAGTCTTCTGAGCAAAAGGTTCATTTTCCCCACCAACAACAACTTCCAAGGGAGCCAAAGCAGGACGGTCAAAAACCAATAAGTAAACCTACTTCACATTTTGCAAAGCAGGCATTTTGCCAGCTAGATGTTTAAGATGAGGCCACTGTAATGCTGTACTTCTACTTGGTATGCAAGATGTATCAACAGGAATAAAGTCACGTGTATATGTTTGCCGCAACTGTATACAAGTATCAGAGAAAAAACTCCGAACCTGCAAGCCATACACACTTTGACTTGAAATGGGTGTATCAACAGAAACCATGGTACTAAGTTTTAACTGCACTGGTTTGGTTTCAACAGTCAAGTTTCTCACAAGATCTTCTAAAACAAAGGAGGAGTCACTCTGAGTATCAAGGAGTGCATATGTAAGTATTTCCTTCCCAGGATCCTTCACAGAGGACAGGAAAACTGGAACAATACTTGATGTAGCAGAAATGTTTCGGATGAGTGCATGAGATAAACACTATGAGAAACCTGAGGTGTTTCTTCTGGAGTTATGGAACACTGCTGAGCAACATCATGAGATCTCACTCTCTCCTTGTGCAAACAAGTAGGATGATGCCGTCTACACTCCCCACAAACATGCCGCGTTTTACAGTCTTTCAATAAATGACCTTTCCTTAAGCATCCAAAACAAAGATGGTTTTGATATATAATGATCTTTTGTCTTCCATTGATTTAACTGCAAATTAGGACATTTAGCAACACTGTGTGACATGTCTGCACAAACCAAGCAAGGCAGTTTAGATTTTAAACCATGAACACTTTCTTGTTTCTTAAACTCCGTACTGGTGTTAAGAACCTTTGCTTTCCTGGAAAGGTCATTTGAAGAAGTTCTAGACTTTAACAAAAATGGAGAAGCAACAGGGTTACATACTATACGTGCTTCCTTTTGTATAAATCTAGAAAAACATTCAAAGGATGGATATTTTCCACATGCATCAAGTACTTCAACAACAACTCTACTCCATTTACGTACAACCCAGTCTGGTAACTTCTTCAACATCTTATGATTTTCTTCACAGTCATTTAAGATGGACAGTCCCTTTACTTGAGGCATAGCCTCTTCACAACCTTTCAAAAAGTCAGCAAAATCTCTGAGAGACAATGGATCGTTTGGTGCAATCTTTGGCCATGACATAAGTTTATCCCTAAATGCTTTCTGGATGACAAATGGGTTTCCATACCTATCTTGTAAAACTGACCAAGCACCTTCATATGCGTCCTCAGAGCTTCTGTAAAGAAACCTTCTACAGCCTTTCGGGCTTCTCCTGAAAGATAACTTTTCAGATACAACATTTTTTCCCCAGCAGAGAGGGATTTTGAATCAATTAAAGTGTGAATGATATCTTAAAGTATCACAAATTTCAAAGGGTCACCAGAGAATATAGCAGGTTCTGGAACAGGAAGGCGACTTAAACTCAATGAGCTCGTTAAGGCTTCAGCCAAGTTCACTGCAGGAATCTCAGCACAACATGAGGTGGTAGAATTGATGCAACCCTTTGCAGCTTTATGACTTGGGTGTTTCAGTGTTTGCTCTGATTTAACCTCAGACTTAAAATCAAGATTTCCCTTTTCAACACCATCTTCAAGTCTGCTGTAAACATCAACCCGAGCAGCAGCCATCTTAACTTCCATGTCTGTTTGCATTACCTTTAACTTGCTCTTCTCTTCATCAAGCTGCTGTAGCACTTCAGCTTCCTTCTGCTTCATTTCTGCCATAATCTGGGACTCATGACATTTCCAGTCATTCAAGTTTACTGACTTTAGAATGCTGAGCTTCAATCTCCAATATTGATCTAACTTGAACCCTTTTGGCTGCAAGATCAGCTTCTGCCATTACACGCCCCTGAGAAACCTTGGAGCTAGTAATTGATGAACTGCAGGGAGAACTTTCAATAGACGCTTCTCCAAAAACAGATTGATATTCATCTCTATTTAAGACTTCTCTCACTCTTTCCTTTTCAACTTCTTGATTAAAGTTTTCTTCAACAATACCCCTTTCTAAACGCTTACACACAAGATCATAAATCTCATTTGTTAATATAGTACAGGCATCTAGTTTCTGCACAATATCTGGAGTATTTAAAAATTACGTTGAAGAAACTCATAATTCTGTTTCACTTTATCAAGACTGTTCTGGACTTGCTTATTTATTTCATCCAGATTCTCCTCAGAGCAGAAACCCTTTAGTTTTCCTTGCTTCTCTTGCAGTTTGTTTCCAGGATGGGTTAGTCATAAAGACACATTTTTTGTTGTGCTATTAAATGTATGGATGGTTTTGTGTGTCTTTGAATCACTATAATTACTTTCAGAGAGCTGCTTGATCACTTTAGCTCAGTCAAAGTAAATCTACTTCAGAAGGATGTTCCACATTATTCATCAGGATTCCAGCAACATGGGAGGAGAAAGAATCTGCTGATGAAACCATCAGAGAGTGTAGAGCCGCATGACAAGCTATGAAAACATGAGATATTGAACCTCTACTGGGATCATTTTGCACTGGGATCAATAATAGATAACAGAACTGATTGATCATGTTTCAAAATCTTTATTAGAAAAAACAAAAAGTGTCACTGATGACATCACTCTGACAGCCAGAGTTTGAAGGTTCGGTCATAGGAGCAGGTGGCGATCAGCTTGCCGTCAGGTGACACATCCACGCCCATCACCTGGAAACATACAACCAATCAGGACGCAGAGCTCAGATGGCCCAATCAAAGCCCGGGGCGGTCCTACCTTCCCCTCGTGTCCAGCTAACGTCTTCAGCGGCATCCAGCCCGGTGGCTCCAAATCTTCGCTGTGTTGTCGTAAGCTCCGGTCAACAGGAAATGTCAGTGGCTGCAGAGGACGTGAGGTCAAAAACACAGGAAGTAATGTCAGAGATACAGGAAGTGAGCTCACACTGAAGAAAAATGCTTTGGTTTTTTTACGTTGGAATCGGACAGCGGACAGCAGGTTCTGGTGGGCGGGGACTGTGTACAGGCACTTCCTGTTGCGCAGCTCCCACACCTTACAGGTGTTGTCACCACTTCCTGTGGCCAGGTGATGGCTGCAGGAACAACCAGAAAAAGATGATTGACTGACGGCTCCTCTGATTGGCTGGTTTTCTGCTAACTGTCGTGTCATTGGCTGACCCGTTAGGACTGAAGTGAACGCTGTAGATCTCCTTCAGGTGCCCCTCCAGAAAAACCACGCAGCGCCCCGTCCTCAGGTCCCACACCCTGCCGAAGGCATCGAGCCCTCTGATTGGACGAGAACAGGCAGAATTAATGGATGACAGAGAAGCTGATCAAACAATCAGACATATTGACGATCATAAAGATACTTCATAAACGATCCACTGAAAATGGCATGAGATCAGAAATAATTAGACCGAGAACGTCACAGTATTACAACGTACTACACAGTATTACACAGTACTATGCAGTACTACAGAGTATTACACACCCTGTAGCGGCAAGGAGCCGTCAGGAATCTGATGTCATGAACTCCTTTGCTGTGACCTTCCTGTGGGATTTCCTCCTGCAGCTCCAGATCCCAGAGACGCCAGGAGCGGTCGTAGCTGAGAGTACCACAGAGTACTACAGGTTACTACAGAGTTACTACGAGTACTACAGGTTACTACAGAGTACTACAGTACTACAAAGTACTACAGACTACAGTACTACAAGGTTACTACAGAGTACTACAGTTACTACAGAGTACTAACTACTAGAGTACTACAGTTACTACAGAGTACTACAAGTTACTACAGAGTACTACGGTTACTACAGAGTACTACAAGTTACTACAGAGTACTACAGGTTACTACAGAGTACTACAAGTTACTACAGAGTACTACAAGTTACTACAGAGTACTACAAGTTACTACAGAGTACTACAGGTTACACTACAGAGTACTACAAGTTACTAAGTACTACAGTACTACAAGTCACTACAGAGTACTACAGAGTACTACAAGCTACTACAGAGTACTACAGAGTACTACAAGTCACTACAGAGTACTACAGGTTACTACAGAGTACTACAAGTTACTACAGAGTACTACAAGTCACTACAGAGTACTACAGGTTACTACAGAGTACTCTGTAGTACTCTGTAGTAACTACAGGTTACTACAGAGTACTACAGGTTACTACAGAGTACTACAAGTCATACAGAGTACTACAGGTTACTACAGAGTACTACAGAGTACTACAGGTTACTACAGAGTACTACAGGTTACTACAGAGTACTACAGGTTACTACAGAGTACTACAGTTTACTACAGAGTACTACAGAGTACTACAGGTTACTACAGAGTACTACAGGTTACTACAGAGTACTACAGGTCACTACAGAGTACTACAGGTTACTACAGAGTACTACAGGTTACTACAGAGTACTACAGAGTACTACAGGTTACTACAGAGTACTACAGTTTACTACAGAGTACTACAGGTTACTACAGAGTACTACAGGTTACTACAGAGTACTACAGGTTACTACAGAGTACTACAGAGTACTACAGGTCACTACAGAGTACTACAGAGTACTACAGGTCACTACAGAGTACTACAGGTTACTACAGGTTACTACAGAGTACTACAGAGTACTACAGGTTACTACAGAGTACTACAGAGTACTACAGGTCACTACAGAGTACTACAGAGTACTACAGGTCACTACAGAGTACTACAGGTTACTACAGGTTACTACAGAGTACTACAGAGTACTACAGGTTACTACAGAGTACTACAGAGTACTACAGGTCACTACAGAGTACTACAGAGTACTACAGGTCACTACAGAGTACTACAGGTTACTACAGGTTACTACAGAGTACTACAGAGTACTACAGGTCACGACAGAGTACTACAGGTTACTACAGAGTACTACAGTTTACTACAGAGTACTACAGAGTACTACAGGTTACTACAGAGTACTACAGGTTACTACAGAGTACTACAGGTCACTACAGAGTACTACAGGTTACTACAGAGTACTACAGGTTACTACAGAGTACTACAGAGTACTACAGGTTACTACAGAGTACTACAGTTTACTACAGAGTACTACAGGTTACTACAGAGTACTACAGGTTACTACAGAGTACTACAGGTTACTACAGAGTACTACAGAGTACTACAGGTCACTACAGAGTACTACAGAGTACTACAGGTCACTACAGAGTACTACAGGTTACTACAGGTTACTACAGAGTACTACAGAGTACTACAGGTCACGACAGAGTACTACAGGTTACGACAGAGTACTACAGGTTACTACAGAGTGCCACAGAGTACTACAGGTTACTACAGAGTACTACAGGTTACTACAGAGTACTACAGGTTACTACAGAGTACTACAGGTTACTACAGAGTACTACAGTTTACTACAGGTTACTACAGAGTACTACAGGTTACTACAGAGTACTACAGAGTACTACAGGTTACTACAGAGTACTACAGGTTACTACAGAGTACTACAGGTTACTACAGAGTACTACAGGTTACTACAGAGTACTACAGGTTACTACAGAGTACTACAGTTTACTACAGGTTACTACAGAGTACTACAGGTTACTACAGTGTACTACAGAGTACTACAGGTTACTACAGAGTACTACAGGTTACTACAGAGTACTACAGGTTACTACAGAGTACTACAGTTTACTACAGAGTACTACAGAGTACTACAGGTTACTACAGAGTACTACAGGTTACTACAGAGTACTACAGGTCACTACAGAGTACTACAGGTTACTACAGAGTACTACAGGTTACTACAGAGTACTACAGAGTACTACAGGTTACTACAGAGTACTACAGAGTACTACAGGTTACTACAGAGTACTACAGGTTACTACAGAGTACTACAGGTTACTACAGAGTACTACAGTTTACTACAGAGTACTACAGAGTACTACAGGTTACTAGAGTACTACAGGTTACTACAGAGTACTACAGGTTACTACAGAGTACTACAGAGTACTACAGAGTACTACAGGTCACTACAGAGTACTACAGAGTACTACAGGTCACTACAGAGTACTACAGTTACTACAGGTTACTACAGAGTACTACACAGACACACAGTGGTGGGATATTTATTATTTTAATTTATTTTTGTGATGGATTTACTACAGAGGTTACTACAGAGTACTACAGTTTACTACAGAGTACTACAGGTCACTACAGAGTGCTACAGAGTACTACAGGTTACTACAGAATACTAGGCAGTGCTACTGCTTACTATAGGTTACTAGAGTACTACAAGTTACTAGGCAGTACTGCAAAGTACTACGCAGTACTACATGTTAGTACACAGTGCTCTGGTCCGGTTCTGGTCCCGGTTCTCTTACCAGGTGGTTCCCAGGAATCTTCCAGACGGATGCCAGGAAACTCTGGAAACCCGATCACTGTGACCCTCAATGTCCCCACTGGCTCGTCACTATGGCGACCACAGAAACACATCGTCATTGGTTGTTTCCATAGCAACCAGCCCTCTTCCCGACTCCGCCCACCTCTCCAGGTTCCACAGCTTCACCGTCCCGTCGGCGGCGCAGGACGCCAGGCTGACGTCTGACTGGTCCAGAGAGACGCCGGCTTGCGGGCGGAACGCCACGGCGCCCACGTTGGTGTTGTGTCCTGCAGCCAATCGCAGCGAGGCAGGGAAAGGGCATACAGTCAGCATTTAACTGGACTCAGACATAAACAGAAGCAGGAAGCTCCGCCCACCTCTCAGGGTCCGGATCAGGGCGCAGTCCGGGACCGACCACAGCTTGCACAGGCCACTCCTGGAGGGGATAACACGCTAGCATTAGCCTCAGAACAACAACAGCAGTCGGGGGCGGAGCTCTTACCAGGACGCCGTGACGAGCATCTTGGAGTCCGGACTGAAGTGGCAGAAACTGATTGGCCGATCGTCTCCAATCTGACTGCAGAAGTTGTTCAGATTCTGACAAGGAAGAGGAGGAAGAGGAAAGTTCAACTGAGATCAGGTTGGTGGGTTAGGGTTAGGGTTCCCTGTCTGAACAGTTTGTGACCCAGAGATACAGGACCTGCACTTCAGACCTCAGACACCCAAAGACAGAAAAACTTGAGTGCATCAGATTGGACTTGTGACTCTGAGTTAGCAGCCGGGTTTCTGTTTTAATTAGCAGGTGCTAATCCATGTAACCAGGGTTCTGGACTTTCAATAAAAGGCAGAGCAGGAAAAGAATCTCCAGTTTTGGGTTGTGGAGACTCACATGGAGAAGTCTTCCTGGCTCCGCTCTCCGTTCGTTTGAGTGAACTGAACTTGAATTGTCTTTGTCCTTTTTCCAGTGTGTGAGAATGTCCAGGTGAAAAAACCTGACAATTTAACTGGTTCAGCCGGTTTAATCTGGATTTAACTGGATTGTACTGGGACAGAAGTGGTTTAGGAATCAGATCTCACTGATATAAACTAACCTGAGTGAAGAAATATTTAACTGGATTTCAAATGTATTAAACTGGTTCAAACATGAGTTGAACTGGTTTCTTATACCAGTAGAAAAATTGGACTGAACTGGTTCCAGAACTGGGCTTAGTCTGGTTTATAGAAAGAAGAACTGAACCAATTTATCTGCAAAATGAAACAAACTGGTTCAACTGGATTGAACTGGGGTGACATGGATCTGATGGGTGCTTACACAATATGTCTGCTTCATTTTTTTTCTTAAAAATCTTTAAATAAAAAGTCGTTGCAGGAATATCAGGCCTAATTCCCCCGGTTCCATTCTGGGCCCGGTCCATAACTCGCGGTACCGACTCACCCTCAGTGACTTGTGCAGCTCCTGCTGGCGGATCGTCTTCGTCGCATCGGAAACCTCCTTCAAAGCCCGTGCAGCTTCCAGACGCCTCATCGCCCTGATGGACCAATCACAGCAAGATGTTGTGGATCTCAGCCAATAAGAGGCTGCTTAGGGTCCGGACCCTGTGGAGCAGCCAAGGAGCTGATTGGTCAGTCTGCTGATGACTCACCGTGGCAGAGAATATCTGGCCAACCAGAGGCGAGCTTCCTTCAGGGAGGCGGGGCCTTCGTGGTACCACGTCTGCAGACACTGTGATTGGTGGAGAGAAACAAAGATTTACATTTCACAGAGCAGATGCTTCAATCGGATGAGAATTCATTGAAGCGATCGATCGGCTTGCAGTACAGAGCTCTACGCAGTACTACTCAGTAGTTCCCAGTTTTCCCCCAGTGAATGATAGGCCTGGCAGCCCGCCAGGCTTTACTAGCCCCACACCAGGCTAACCTTGCTTGTTTGTTTTTAGGAAAATAATAACTGGGGGGAAAAAATCTCTATTTTTAAAGCCGGATTGCAAGTTTCACTGGAGGAGCAGATTTATTTTTATAGAAAATGAAAATATCTTCTGTATCTTTATTGATAGAAGATATCTATAATAGAGATTGGGTTTTGGAGACTCACATGGAGAAGTCTTCCTGGCTCCGCTCTCCGCCCGTTTGAGTGAACTGAACTTGAATTGTCTTTGTCCTTTTTCCAGTGTGTGAGAAAAAGGACAAAGACAGTTCATAGTTTATAGTTATTGAACCAATCACACAGCTGGCGCCTCGAGCTGCCGCCGCGCCACAGGAACAGCACACAGACTGACCTGTATGATATATACATCAGCCCAGTGAGGGCGGTTATTTTCTTTCTATATCAAGGTAGGAGCTTAAAGCGAACCTCGTTCGCTCTGGTTGCTCAGCTCTGTGTGAAACGCAGGAACAACTTGTAGTGGCTGTCAGAGCTGAGGGTTGAGGAAGTGTTGAGAATGATTTATATTTGTGAAAAAAGAACGACGTGGGCTCTTTTCCATCTCAATGTGATCATTTATGGCCCCTGAAGCCTTGGGGCCGGAAGGAGCCGCTGAGTTAATGTGGGTTAGCGACTGTCACACAAAGTCGCCGAGCGGCTGAATAGGGGAATCTTTGTTGACGCGCCAGATGATCAAAAACGCAATCCAAGTTGCATTTAAGTTGATTTATTTTGCCAATATCCAAAGCGGCACAGTGTCCACACAGCATAAAAACGGATCCGTAGAAAAAACAGTGAATAAAGACAAAATGTGCTAAATTGAAGCGGTCAGCCAAAAAATAGACCTTCCCCATCACCCACTCACTAAGTCACCCAAGTGAGCAACAAGTGATCTATAATCACTAACGACGCCACGTGATCCCACTACGCCTGTCCACAACAATGTGGATTAAACAGACGTGCAAATAATTGATATTTCATTTCAATTGTATTTATGATTTGTTGTTTTTAAGACTAGCTGTGGGTTTAAATATTGTTTCACTGGAGATGTTTTCCTGGAACATAATTACCCAGTAAGATTTGTACTTTTCCTGTCTAAGACCTTAAATATAAAAACATGGCGGAGGCCCCGCCCACCCGCCAGGCTGAGTGGGTTTTCTGGGGGACCCTGCAGTACCTCGTCCCGTGACCTCTTGGCTCTCTCTTCGTCCTTCCTGGATCTCTTCAGGGCGTCTGGACCCACAACAGACAGAACGCTGCGCAGCCTGGACAGAAAAACAGTCAGTAAGGAGCCAATCAGTCGGCCCACCCTGGACATAAGGAGCCTCCTTATTGGCCATCATCAGGCCCCGCCCACCTCTCTCGGCGGTCGGCTGGCCCCTCTCCAAACAGCGTGATTGGCTCTCCCAGCGCCCGCAGGCCGGCCTTCACCTCGGCATCGTCGGTGGAGACGGTGATCTGTCGCGCTCGCCGCCGCCGCTCAAACTCGGCCAGCGCCTCCAGCTGGCGCTCGCTTACACGCTCCTCCATCTCCATGGTCTCTCCTGCAGGGAATCATGGGAAATGGAGTCATCGCGGAGTGCTGCCGGCCAGTGGTCAGGCTGTATGTCCAGCTGGCAGCGGCACCACCTGCCTGTGGAACTCACCTGATGAGATGTTGATGTTTCCTGCTCTGATGCCCGCCTTCAGCGCATCACTTCCTGCGGCAGCGCTACTGGCCATCTCCATGGTGATGCGCTGACGCTCCTTCTCCTCCAGGCTGCCGTAGAACACACGGCTCTTCTTCATGGCCGGAGCAGAGTCTTCCTCGTCCGACATGCCGACCCTGTGTAACATAGATAATGTTGTATAGATTTCCACTTGTCATTACTTCCGAGTTTGGGTTGATGTGCAATGGGTGAAACAGCGCCCCCTGCTGGTGATTGGCAGTGTTAAATATAGTGAACACAGACATCTGGTTGCCAGTTCATGAGATGATGTAGGTTCACTGAGTTTAACGGTCCAGTAAAATGTTCTGGTAGTTTGATGCTAACACAAAATACTATCCTCGTAAGGTGCTGCACTGCCTGTGATGAACCTGGTTCCTGATTAGTCCATATTCTGTTTCGTACAGATAAACCACATTTTATCTCATCCCGACTCCTGATCCCTTATTCACACAATGCAGAGCTGATGCGAAACCATTATAATTAAAGAGGTTACATCTGCAGGGATAGAAGAAGTCCTAAGATGGCGGAGCACAGGTTCTGGCATTCAGCGATTCTTTACCAACAGTTAGTCCAATATGAGCTTTAGCCAAATTTTAAAGGGTTTTTCTTTTTCTCTTAGTTTATAGCACCCATTCTACCACCCTTGATGGAGCTGCTGCTTCTCCAGCTTCAACGGGCGAGAGGCAAAGTCACCTGGACAGAACGCCAGTCTGTCGCAGGGCAACACAGAGACAGACAAGACACACACTCACACACACATCTAGGGAGAATTTAGAGACACAAGTTAACCTGTCAGTCATGTTTCTGGACTGTGGGAGGAAAGTGGAGAACCAGAGAGAACCTGGAGAGAACCCAGCATGCACAGGGAACATGCAGGCTCAGTTCCAAGACCCGGGCCGGAACTGAGGCGACTGTGCAGCCATAGTTTAGCATTCTTTACAAAATATTTCATCCTTCATTTTGAATTTTTTGCCGTCTGGGAGTTTATCTACAGAGGCGAGCACGACAGACCACGACTATAACCGGTCGACTCTTCTAGATGTTATTGAAGACATTGATCCTTCTGGTGAAGAACAGAAGGTGAACTGGGATCACACAATAATTAAGAACAAAAGAGAGAAGAAAATGAAGCTACAGTGGCCTGAATGTAAGGAGGACACAGCTAATGCTAGTCTTCCTGCAACAGGAGAACTCACAAAGATGGACAATCAGACTGACATTTTAAAAAGCATTAAAAATCATATCAAAGCTAAAACTGTTGCCATTGAAGCAAATAATAAATCCATACCAGAGCTTCCAGCTACGATTAACCTTCTGAAACAAGAAAAACTCGGTGATGAAGATCTCCTGGGAACCAGGCTCGTTACAAGAGACGCTGGAACCCGAGGGAGACCAGATGGTCGATGAGAACCTAAGGGAATCCATCACTGGGATCCTCACTGGGATCATCCTGGGATCCTCACTGGGATCATCCCAAGATCCTCACTGGGATCATCCTGGGATCCTCACTGGGATCATCCTGGGATCCTCACTGGGATCATCCTGGGATCCTCACTAGGATCATCCTGGGATCCTCACTGGGATCATCCTGGGATCCTCACTGGGATCATCCTGGGATCCTCACTGGGATCATCCTGGGATCCTCACTGGGATCATCCCAAGATCCTCACTGGGATCATCCTGGGATCCTCACTAGTCCTGTCTCCATGGATACGGTCCACCCTGTTGACAGATCGGAGCCGCCGTCGCTCCAACAACCGACCCAGAGCTTCATGTTCGGTTCGGGATGCGAACTGCAGGATGAGGCCTGGAGGAAACAGATGCTGAAGTTTGTAAGGAAAAGCAGATCAGCTTGAAGGACAGGATGAAACCTGGAGGAAGGTTTCACCCTGACGACCTGCACCCTAACCCACCGCCATGTTGCTTCCCCCCACTGGTTGGTATCTGTTTAAAGGGCTAATGCGCTATTCCTTACAGCTGTTACTGGCTCTCATCTCATTCCTGCTCAGCGTTCCTGGCAGTTCCTGTGTTTATTTCATGTTATCTTTACTTTCACTTAATACAAGAGGTTTAAAAAATATTGTTAGGGTAGGGTTAGGCTTAGGGTTTTAGTTCTGGGTTATGATTTATAAAGGTTCTTTGTTGGATCATATCAGTGATACACAAGGCCACTGGGTAACTAATAGTGGAGATTGGTGGAAACAAGATCATTTTGGTGTGTGTATATGGACATAATAATAAAGCGATAATAATATATTTTTCTGACCTAATGATAAAACAATGGAAAATAAAATATTGCACTGATCAGGTTATCTTAGGAGGAGATTTTAATGCAACTCCAGATGGATCGCTTGATCGTCTCCCCTCTAGGGGCAGCACCACATTTATAATGATATCTTCAATATTCCTGGTTCAATCCTTCCGGAAACGGCCAATGCTCTAGGCCAGATTACTGGTTAATCCCTCATAATCTGGTAAATAATATTTCAAACTGTGAAATCTCAGCGGCTCCTCTAACAGATCATTGCTCTGTTACCTTGTTTCTCTCTCTGAATGAATGTAAACCTTCAAACTTAGCTTGGAAGTTTAATAGTAATCTCCTGGATAATAACAGAAACTGATTATTAAGTGAAGGCCTGGATTTAATCCACACAGCAATTAGAAATTGTTCTAGTGATCTTTATAGTTCCAGGTATTCAGAATCCAATGCCAGTGTCTGTTTGATGGAATTCAGGAGTCTGTTGAAAAAATGAATCTTGATTTTAAAAACCTTTTGGATTTGAGACTCGAAGAGACGAAGCAACAACACAACAAACAGTAAAACTCCTGGATGAGACGCTGAATTTCTACTTTCTGTTGAGAAGATTTATGAAAACTATTACTTGAGGCCCTGCTGGATGAATTTCAGACAATAATGTTTCCACCATGAAACAAGGTCTGATCCACGAAACAAAGATCCTTTATCACAAGACAATTGGAGACCTGTCACTCTGATTATAACTGTAGATCATTACCATGATTAATGAATGCCAGTCAGTTCTTAAGTAGCTCAGTTTCTCTGTCAAGAATCAGGCAGGGCTTCCCAGTTTCACACACAATTATTCACATTAACAACTCAAACGCTGGATGTTATGTTTCTGACAGAAACATGGTTGAATGACAATAATGACCAAACTCTACTAATTGAATCAATGCCTCCTAACTACAATTTGTTAAGTGAGAATAGAAAACATAAAAAAGGAGGAGGCGTGGCTTCTATATTAAAGAAAACCATAAATTGTAGTAAAATTTCTTTGGGTCATTTCACATCTTTTGAGTATCTTGGAATTCAGGTTAAAGGCTTCAAACGAACTTTGACACTAACTTTATACAAAACTCCAACATATGTGGAAAATTTCTTTACTGACTTGAATGATCTTCTTTCTCTCATATGCACTGATTATGATTGTTTAATAATTGTTGGTGATTTCAACATTCATGTGGACAAACCCAAAAACAGAGGAGCAAAAAAGCTCTCTGATATTTTAGAAAATGTTGGTTTAACACAACATGTTAAACAAGCAACACACACTCAAGGACACACACTGGACCTGGTTATCAGTGAGGGTGTGAATATTTCCAATGTCTCTGTAACTGATGTCGCCTGTCGGATCACTTTGCTGTTATCTATGAAGGTTCTTTATTCTTTGACCCACTTGGACAAACAGCTACTGTCACAAAACGTTCTTTCACAGAAAACAGCAGAAACAATTAATCAAATCTACTCTTCCTCCTCACCTTAAGCTGTAATGATGTAGATAAGTTGGTAGATGATTTTCAGTCTAAAGTTTCATATATCATTGATTCTATTGCTTCAATTAAAGTAAAGGTTGTGTCTGGTAGGAAGAAATCTCCATGGAGAAAAGCACAAACAGTTCGATCTGCAAGAGAACTCTGTCTCAGAGCAGAACCAAAAATGGAGTAAAACTCAACTTCACGTTCATAACGACATCTATGAAGAAACTACGTAACTATCACTCAACACTAAAACATGCAGATGTCATAAACAAAAACATGAACAATGCTGGAGCTTTATCCATTTTAATGTTTTTCTCTCAGTATGTAGGGTTAGGGTTAGTAATGCAGTCGGGCATCTTGTCCCAGAAGCATGGTGCAGCGCACTCTTCCTCTTGCCCATATATGGAAGACGCTGCCACAGAGCACAGCCATTCACATCAAACCTCTTAACGAATCATCAGATCTCAGCGATCGACCTGTTGTTAGTTTAACTTCTTGTTGGGTTAGAATTATTTCTGGATTGTTGTAGGTAACATATTTCTAGAGGGAGAGACGTTTGGAGCGGCGCTGACCGGCTTCACTTTAGAGAAGATCATTTCTTATTATTCTTTGGATACTTAAGGTGCTCGTCTAACCTGATGTCTTTTGTGTAAGTTGGCCTGCTACTGTTTCAGTTTTAGCTCAGAAATGTTTTTGTTTAGTTATGCTTGATGAAAAGCATTTCCTTTTTCTGGTTTTGTTTAGAGAAGAGGAGTTTCTATTGTCCAGCCCTGTGGCTGGTTTTAAAGGACCTGTCTGTCCCCGTTTTATTGAGCTTGATAAATAAAATAAAAAACTAGAAGGAGAGTTTTTCTTTTCTTTGCTTTATTCACCAGGGATTTTGTTTGGGAACACCTGGGTGGATTTTGTTATATTTGTGGTTTTATTATTATTATTCCTCCCCCAAGCAGACTAATTTTATTTAATTGGGTAATAATTTTTTCAGCTATAAGGTTCCCAGGGGCAGCATAGACTTCAAGTGAGGTCATTCTTGTACTATAAAATAAACTGTGACTATTTATCAATCACATTAAATGCATGTAATTTTCAAGCAGCGCCTCTGTTAATCTGTGACTGTAAAGAGGATCTCAGGTTCTCTTCACCCAAGGCCACATTAATAAACAGAAGCAAAGAAAAGGTCTGAAACAGTACCAGACGATCCCTGGTCGGAACCAGAGGCTGGATCTGCAGTTCTGACCTGTAACTCGGAACCAGTCTTCTGAAAGCAGGGCTTTGGGGCTGTTGAAAATGGACTTATTTGGCGGTGTGTATGTCACTTTAAGAGCTTAGGGAGCCATCTAGGTGGGCTTCGCTCTGATTGGTTCATTGTTGTTATCTCAAGCTACAATTAGTTGTGGACAGAGCACATGTTCAGTTTTTCGTTGGAAAGTAATGATTGGAAGCCGTTCAGAGCTGTTGTTTCAGAGATTGGGAGTGCGTAATAAATAAAAGTAAGTTGAATCATTATTTAATCAAGATTTGTTTATCTGTACACCTTAAACATATACATTATAGTAGTTTAAAGAGTTACGGTTATGATAATGTGATTTGTAGTTTGTTATCATTTGCTGCCATCTACTGGACAAGTTGGTAATAGCCGTTTGTAATGAGCGAAAATAATAGCTCCTATTTGTTTGTCCTTTGTATTTTCTAGACCACTCTCATCTCTATTAAAGGAACTCAAAACCTGAAACGTTTTTATCATTCCTTACCGAATGCTCGTGGTGGCTGTCATATTAAAGAACAACAAGTAAAGGGAGCACAACAGGGGCCAAGGTTCAAGTTTAAGTCCTTTTAAACCGCCTCTCGCGAGACATCTGCTTCTTTTTACCCGCGAGCAGTTTCACTGTGCGCCACACTCGCGAGATTAAGGTACCAAGTTTATGGGCCTCTTTCTGAATAAAACAATCCGAGTTTCAATCCGGGACGAGGAAAATCAGAGCCAGTAGAACCAGTTACGAATTTATCATCTGTGTTTTCGAAAGTTATTTGGTACATATACATAAAAAAACCACCAGGTGCTACTAACGTGAAACTTGATTCTTCTCAGTTTAGGGAAATTTAGTTTCAAGGCGGTTAGCTGCGCCGCAGGGCGCATGCGCATCCAGAAGACGGTTTTCCGTTATTCTTCCGACAGAAGCTGATTTTAGTGATTGTTTAGTCTATTTAGGAGTTGAACTCACCGCTACAGAAGAACGAAGCTGAAGAGTCTCTTAAATCTTGACCCGGATGTAGAATCAGCTTCCGGGTCAGAACTACTTCTTCCGGTGTGTATCTGCTGAACGCCGCGTTATATCGCCGCGAAAGCAGCTTGTCTGTCAGATAGTGACCAGGTGACGGCGGCGCACGGAGGCCCCGGTCTGCAGGTAAACTCCTGGACCCTCTGAGGTCACCTGGAAACCAATTTAACCAGTTAAACCAGCGGTAGAGGCTTTCATCGAGCTGGACTCTGGAGGAGATCGGAGCGAAGGTGTCCACAGCTGTGCCTGATCAGAAAACCGCAAACAAATTAGTTGCTGTGGTGCTGAAGGTTGTTGGTTCCGATTGGACTGCAGGCTATCTGTAGATCCCGTCCGGTTCTGTTTGAAGATTAAATTACGGGCGGATCCGATGTTTGTAGTTTAAACCGAAACAGGACCGGTTTATAACTCAGATTCCGGTTCCGATCTGAAAAGCTGTAGCTTCAATCGGTTGATCACTTGTGGAGTGTGTTAACATCCCGGTTCCGTCGGTCCGGATCCTCATGATCTCACTAGAACAGCAGCAGATCTGTGACCAGAAGGGGGCGCCAGTCGCTTCAGTATTTCTGTTCTCATTTAAAACGCAGCAAGCCTTGATTGTTGTGGTGAAAATGCAGCTGCATTAATTAGTTCCTGGTTTATTAAGATGAGACCACGCCCACAGAGCGCCTGCCTCAGCTGTGACCAGTTTATCTGGAACAGCTCTTGATCCTGACCAATCGATGAGCAGCAACTTGTTAGGGCTATCTAGTGGATGATCTGCAGAAATCTAACCTGGCCTTCCAGGTTTTTCACATGACACTATTGGGTCATCAGGGTTCATTCAGGACAAACGTATTGATCGTTTATTGATCAAACTGTTCTGTTGTGTTCAGGAGCCGGCTGGAGCGAAGATGCTGCGTAGGAAACCGACTCGATTGGAGCTGAAGATCGACGACACCGAGGAATTCGAGAGCGTTAAAAAGGAGCTGGAGGTTCAGTCAACCCCTTATCTGTTCCGACCCGTCTGGTTCCGACCCGATCATCATGTCAGTTCTCTCTTCAGGCCAGGAAACAACAGAGAGAGGAAGCGGGGCCAGGAGCTGGAGTGAGCGGGGCTTCTGTCATTGGTGTTGATGTGATTGGGGGCGGAGCCTCTGCGTCCTCCACAGCTGCTTCCAGGGCGGAGCTTATCAACGAGCGAATTGGCTACAAGCCTCACCCCAAACCGGCGACGCTCCCGACCTTATTTGGAAGTTTACAATTTTAATAGTTTGGACAGATTGAAGAGGCTGTTGGTTTATTGGTTTATTTGCAGATAAATTTAGTCAATAGGAATCCAGCAGCTTTTAGTTCACTGCAGTAAAATAGACCATTCAGAACAGCGCTGTCGACACCTGCAACATCATCCAGGAAGTGCGACAACCCGGACTGCTGCTGCATCCCAGAATTCATCGCTGCATGTGACATTTTCAGTTAAATGGCAAAATTATGGCAATGTTTTTGTTTTCTTTCTAGAAAATTCTAATAGTTCAGTAAGGCACACATTATTGAAAAGGTTTGAGCAGAAAGAAGAAGAAATAAGAGATAAATCACAAACCGAGGAAAGTAAATTCTTGCAAATGCAAGAGGAATTTCAAATCTTAAATTAAACTTTCAACATCTTAGAAAGATTGGGATTTTATGGTGGAACTCAAATTATTTCACTTTAAAAATGGAGGAATCTTTAAAAAGTAGTTTTTGTGGATAAAAATGTAGCCAGAGTATTAAATCGTTAATATTATAATTTAACGTGTCATTCCGTTAGACGAAATTTTATAATATTAAAACATAAAGATGGAATAGATTTCTCATGCAATATCAACTTCTGAAAATCTTTCTAAAAATATTCATGATGTTGCAATTAAGTCTTTCAGTCACAAATATCTGAATTTTTATGTTCTTGTCAGAAAGTTGCTACAAGGACAAACTTCATATATAATTTAGATTTTTTTTTGTGGAAGTGGAATAGAACTCTATTTGGTTCTTATTTTGTTTTGAGACACTGTGACTTTCAGACAAAAAGTGACAGTTTCTCATGAAGCTGACAATGTTTCAACATCCAATTTAACAGCAATTCCTCCTGCTATAATTCAGCTAATTAAAGATGTTACATTTTAATCTGTATTTTGACAGACCATCACAATAAAAATCTGCCTTCTTGGAAATGCAGTTGTTCACTGAGAAAAAAACAGCTTTCTAGAGTATCGAAATACTCTGTTTCTCTGAACATGTGATTACATCGAATTTTACTCTGAACTCAACCAGTCACAGCAAAATGTCTGAACCAGGGGTGTCAACATCCAACGTCCTGCAACTTTTAGATGTGCCTCTGCTGCACCTGAATAGAATAATAGGTCATTAGCAAGACTCTGGAGAACAAGGAGGAGGTAATTAAGCCATTTCATTCTTGTGTTTTGTACCTGTGGCACATCGAAAAACTGCAGGACACCTTGAGGACTGAAGTTTGACACCCATGATTTAAACAGCCAAATATCCCCAGGGGGCCTGTTGCGAGAAGCCTTCTTGGGGGCGTGGCCTGTTGCAAGAAGCCTTTTTGGGGGCGTGGCCTGTTGCGAGAAGCCTTCTTGGGGGCGTGGCCTGTTGCAAGAAGCCTTATTGGGGGCGTGGCCTGTTGCGAGAAGCCTTCTTGGGGGCGTGGCCTGTTGCGAGAAGCCTTCTTGGGGGCGTGGCCTGTTGCGAGAAGCCTTCTTGGGGGCGTGGCCTGTTGCGAGAAGCCTTCTTGGGGGCGTGGCCTGTTGTGAGACACCTTCTTGGGGGCGTGGCCTGCTGGGTTCGGCTCTGACTTCCCCAGCTGGTTCTGGTTTGCTGGACCAGAGGAGTTTCTTGTTGTCTTCATTATTATTTTATAAGTTTTCAACAGCATTTATGGTTTCATATTGCTGAGCTATACACACAGGAGGTCAAAGTTCAGAGCTCATTAGTGTCATTAGTGTCCTTCACCTTCATTAAACCAGACGAGTTTATGAAGTCTTATGATTTATTTTCATTATAAATGATACAAAATTTTATAACAAGTTTATAAAGGAAACGATTAGTGCTGAAAACAACAAAACACTGGAGTTCATTTACTGTGACAGTAGGTGGCGCTCAGTTCTCACAAAGCCCAGAAAATGATGGTGACCAATCAGGAGTCACGTTTTGTTAGCATGACGCCATTTAGAGGGAAGTTTAGTGGAAGGCAGACTGGACGGGGCCTGAGGCGACTGACAGCTGGCTGTCAGAAATAAAACTAATTAAAAAATAAATAAAGGAGAAAAAAGAGCTTTAACGTGGAGCTTCTGTCGCCATGGTTACAGTCCAGGAAGTGCTCTGGGGGCGGGGCTTAGTGGCATTTCTTCACATTGTGTCTATAAAAATGGCTGAATTGTCTATTTAGGCACCGTGTTTACATGTTCTTGGCTGTTTCTGTGGCGACAGCACCTGTATTGTCTGACAGGAAGCGGCCGCAGGCCTCACTTCCTCTCCATGGCCGCCAGCTAACGCAGGCCCCGCCCCCTGTGAGCGTGGCCTCGCCTCACTTCCTCTTGATGGCCGCCAGGTCTCTCTGCAGCTCTGAGAACTTGGGCCGGTCCTCCGGGTTGTACTGCCAGCAGCGCTGCATCACTTTGTACACGTCGTCAGGGCAACGCTGAGGACACGACATCCTGTAGCCTGGCAACCAAAAGACATCTCCACGGTCACCGCTAACCCTTTGATGGTGGCGACAGGCGGCGGCGCCCGCTTACCTTTCTCCACCTGCTCCCTGGCCTGCTGATTGGTCATCCCTGGGTACGGACACACCCCCAGGCTGAAGGTCTCCCACAGCAGGATGCCGTAGCTCCACACGTCGCTCTCTGAGCTGTAGCGACCTGCGGAGCACAGCCAGTCAGCAGACAGTCGCCAAGCGGCTTCGGGAGTGGGCGTGGCCAGCCGTTACCGTAGTTCAGGGCCTCAGGCGCGTCCACTTGATGGGAATCTGCTTGAGTCCAGAAGAAGAATAAACGCCGTCATCTTCCTGCCGACTCATCCCGAAGTCGCTGATCTTCAACACGTTGCTTTCACCCACCAGACAGTTCCTGGCGGCCAGGTCCCTGGGGGTCAAAGGTCACAGTCACACAGCGCTCCACCAAGCCAGCTGCTTGCCTGAGTGACCGTACTCACCTGTGGATGCAGTTTTTACTCTCCAGGTACGCCATGCCGGCAGCAGCGTCCACAGCGAAGCGAACCAGCTGCTTCGTCTTCAGTTCGTCTTTCTTCTTCCTCAGGAATGACAGGAAGTCCCCGCCTGGTGGAGAAGCAGCCGCTCGGTTACGGCCAATAGGAAGCCAGCAGCAGATGGCCAGCCAATAGGAAGTGGAGGCTCCACCCACCTGAAACCAGCTCCATGACGATGTAGATGGGTTGCCTCTGAGTGCAGACGCCGATCAGCTTCACGATGTTGGGATGGTCGTATTGCTTGAGGATCCTGCAGCCAATCAGGTGAGAGCTTTAGCGGTTTTCTTCTTCTATGTTGATGGTTTGAAGTGACCTGAGAGCTCACCTGGCCTCAGACAGGAAGCGGATCTTCAGCTCTGGAGGTAAATCCTCTTTACATGTTTTGACGGCAAGGCACTTTGTCTCGCTGCAGCGTTCCTTGAAGACCTCGCCAAAGTTACCCTGGCAACAGGCAAAGGCATTATGGGACACGGGAGCATCTAGATATGGCACGAGGTGACTGATGGAGGGGGGAAACAGGAAGTGAGGTCACCTTTCCTAGTAGTTCTCCCAGCACAACATCTTCATGGTTCAGGATCCACTTCTTGTCCTGAAGAGGAAACCAGACTTTCAAGATGGCGGCTCGTTGCAGCAGCTGCCGTGTTCATTCCTATTGGTTCTTCATCGCCGCCCAAAAGGCCCAGAGGTGTAACCACAGTTCATGCATTGAACTCGGGATGAAGTCTGAGCGCGGACCAATCACACGCGCCAGCGCAGCTGGATCTCTAAAGTTTCCCTGCTTTACCTCCTTTCACTCAAACTGGACTCACCTGTGTGGGTATTTCTATCAACCTGTGAAGATTCATGTTTCTCTGTAGAATTCATCACGTCTAAAAGCCACAGCGCTAGCTCTGCTCACGCAGCTCAATGTGAGCCGCTAATGTACAAGAAAAAAAGCAAGAATTAAGCAATGTTTTATGAAAGAAAATTTTAAATAATTTTTCTAAAAAAATAAACAAGCAACATTTAGCCTGTAAAGGCTTTTAATACAGTTGGGAAAACCCTGATTTCTGGCCCTGAAGTCCTGGAGGCCCTGAAGCAGAATCTGACTTAATGTGGATTAAACAGAAAAGCAAATAATTAACAATTTGAATCATATTTTTTGTGGTTTTTAAGACTATTGTTGTGGGTTTAAACACATATTTACCCAGCAATATTTTACATTTCCTGTCAACAACTTTTAATACAAACCATGAAGGACGGTCTCGGCGCCGCTGTAACCCCAACCCTAACCTTAACCCTGACCCTAACCCCAAGCCTGACCTTAACCCCAACCCTGACCTTAACCCTGACCTTAACCCCAAGCCTGACCTTAACCCCAAGCCTGACTTTAACCCCAACCCTGACCCGGGACCGACTGACGGACCGGTCCGTTCCGATTTATGTCTGAAATGCTTCTGAAAACAGCGAGGCGGTGCTAACGGTCAGTCTGGTCAGGTCGGTGATTTGATTGGCTTTGTGTCAGTAGAATTCGGCCCATTCATCACACACCTGTGCAGGTGTGTGATGGCGGGTTACCTTGACGACCGGGTTAAGCAGGACGACCCCAGACTTCTTGGTGATGACCTGCTTGGAGGAGAAGTGATGCTCGATGAGCTGAGGGATGGTGGGGAAGCCCGTCCCTTCAAACCGGTACTGACTCTACCAGAGAGAGAGAGAGGAGCCGGTGGTGGGTTCGGTGACCTCTGACCCCACCTTCTCCGGTGGGCCTGAGCGTGAGAATACGTACGTCGGCGAATTGGATGATGAAGTGCCGCCTCTGGTCGTCAGAGAACACCGACAAGACGTACTCGCCCGGCTTCCCGTGGCTTTCCCTCACCAGGAAGTCCCCCTGATGCCGTAGCAACTCCTGAGCCTCGGTGCGGGGGATGGCCCCGTGGTACCACTCCTGCTCCGCCAGGGGGCGCTCCGACGTGGGAATCACATCAAAGAACTGCTACTCAAACGAAGGCCAGAAGAAGAAGACATGACCAGCGAGACCAAAGCACAGACAGAGAAACGCTGTGGAAGGACGACCCACCGAAGTGGAGGAGCCCAGCACGGCTTTGGGCGAGCGCATCATGCCGGCCAGCGAGTGGCGCAGCGTATCGAAGCGGGAGCTCTTCTCCTTCTTGTCCTGCAGGCCAGAGGGTCAGAGGTCAGGAGGAGAGCCGGCTGTCATCGCTCTGAAACGCCACCTTCACCACCGTCGATGACACCGAGCGCGTGTCGTCCTCATACTGCAGTGCTGGCGGCGGGGAAGCGACCGCAGCGGTAATCTTGGCGTCCAGCAAGGCCTTCTGGGAGAGGAGGCAGGCCTCTGAGCTGCGCAGTGATTGGACGGCCTGACGCAGCTCCAGCAGGGACAACTTCTGGCTCAGCAATAGGACGCAGCTGCAGGTGAGAGAGACAGGTGAGGCCTGGCTCCGCCCCCTTCACCCCACTGGGTGAGGCCTGGCTCCGCCCCCTTCACCCCACTGGGTGAGGCCTGGCTCCGCCCCCTGCCGGCCAGCCGGCTCAGGAGGAGAGCCGGCTGGAGCCAGGCCTCACTAGGTGAGGCATGGCTCCGCCCCCTTCACTCACTCGCTTTTCCTGTCGGCGTTCTGCTGGCCGGTCTGGATCCGGGCCTCCAGGTCGTCTGCCAGCGTCTCCTTCTCCTGCAGGTTCTTCTGGGTCAGCGCCAACTCCTCCGTCTTCCACGATAACCTGGACAGGAGGTCAGAATGGGCTTTTACTCTCGAAGGCCACAGGAAGTGCTTTTATGCAGCAGGCGCTCACGTGTTCTGCAAGCTGTCTGCCGTTAGCGTGTTCCACAGGATCTCGTTGGCCGGGATGTTTTCCGTCTCGTCCAATAGGGACGCATCGAACTCCACGTTCGCCTCCGGTGGCACCGGCGACCTGACCGCGGGATGAATGGATGGTTACTACGGCGAGCGGGCATCGCCGCAGCCTTCGCAAGGCGGGCCGGACTCACCTGTAGGCGTCGATGAAGTGCTGGTACTCGGCCAGCGGGTCTATCTGCTGGACGGACGCCGAGATCTCCCGATGGACGCCGACGACTTCCTCCGTCAGCAGACTGCTGATCTCACAGTACTCCTCCAGGATACTTTTACTAGAGTACACAGAGGTACCTGAGAGTACTACAGACTAGGTACTACAGAGGTACCAGAACTACAGAGTACACACAGACACCAGAGGTACCATGCAGTACTTCAGGGTACTACAGAGTACACAGAGGTACCTGAGAGTACTACAGGGTACTACAGAGTACACAGAGGTACCTGAGAGTACTACAGGGTACTATAGAGTACACAGAGGTACCATGCAGTACTACAGGGTACTACAGAGTACACAGAGGTACCTGAGAGTACTACAGGTACTACAGAGTACACAGAGGTACCATGCAGTACTACAGGGTACTACAGAGTACACAGAGGTACCTGAGAGTACTACAGGGTACTACAGAGTACACAGAGGTACCTGAGAGTACTACAGGGTACTATAGAGTACACAGAGGTACCTGAGAGTACTACAGGGTACTACAGAGTACACAGAGGTACCTGAGAGTACTACAGGGTACTATAGAGTACACAGAGGTACCTGAGAGTACTACAGGGTACTACAGAGGACACAGAGGTACCATGCAGTACTACAGGGTACTATACAGTACACAGAGGTACCATGCAGTACTACAGGGTACTACAGAGTACACAGAGGTACCTGAGAGTACTACAGGGTACTATAGAGTACACAGAGGTACCTGAGAGTACTACAGAGTACACAGAGGTACCATGCAGTACTACAGGGTACTACAGAGTACACAGAGGTACCATGCAGTACTACAGGGTACTATAGTACACAGAGGTACCATGCAGTACTACAGGGTACTACAGATTACACAGAGGTACCTGAGAGTACTACAGGGTACTACAGAGTACACAGAGGTACCTGAGAGTACTACAGAGTACACAGAGGTACCATGCAGTACTACAGGGTACTACAGAGTACACAGAGGTACCTGAGAGTACTACAGGGTACTATAGAGTACACAGAGGTACCATGCAGTACTACAGGGTACTACAGAGTACACAGAGGTACCTGAGAGTACTACAGAGTACTACAGTACACAGAGGTACCATGCAGTACTTCAGGGTACTACAGAGTACACAGAGGTACCATGCAGTACTACAGGGTACTACAGAGTACACAGAGGTACCTGAGAGTACTACAGAGTACTACAGAGTACACAGAGGTACCATGCAGTACTTCAGGTACTACAGAGTACACAGAGGTACCATGCAGTACTACAGGGTACTACAGAGTACACAGAGGTACCTGAGAGTACTACAGGGTACTATAGAGTACACAGAGGTACCATGCAGTACTACAGGGTACTATAGAGTACACAGAGGTACCATGCAGTACTACAGGGTACTACAGAGTACACAGAGGTACCTGAGAGTACTACAGGGTACTATAGAGTACACAGAGGTACCTGAGAGTACTACAGAGTACACAGAGGTACCATGCAGTACTACAGGGTACTATAGAGTACACAGAGGTACCATGCAGTACTACAGGGTACTACAGAGTACACAGAGGTACCTGAGAGTACTACAGGGTATTACAGAGTACACAGAGTACCTGAGAGTACTACAGGTACTATAGAGTACACAGAGGTACCTGAGAGTACTATAGAGTACACAGAGTACCTGAGAGTACTACAGAGTACACAGAGGTACCATGCAGTACTACAGGGTACTACAGAGTACACAGAGGTACCTGAGAGTACTACAGGTACTATAGAGTACACAGAGGTACCATGCAGTACTACAGGGTACTACAGAGTACACAGAGTACCTGAGAGTACTACAGAGTACTACAGAGTACACAGAGGTACCATGCATACTTCAGGGTACTACAGAGTACACAGAGGTACCATGCAGTACTACAGGGTACTACAGAGTACACAGAGGTACCTGAGAGTACTACAGGGTACTACAGAGTACACAGAGGTACCATGCAGTACTACAGGGTACTACAGAGTACACAGAGGTACCTGAGAGTACTACAGGGTACTACAGAGTACACAGAGGTACCATGCAGTACTACAGGGTACTATAGAGTACACAGAGGTACCTGAGAGTACTACAGGGTACTATAGAGTACACAGAGGTACCATGCAGTACTACAGGGTACTACAGAGGTACCATGCAGCACTACAGGGTACTACAGAGTACACAGAGGTACCTGAGAGTACTACAGAGTACACAGAGGTACCATGCAGTACTACAGGGTACTACAGAGTACACAGAGGTACCTGAGAGTACTACAGGGTACTATAGAGTACACAGAGGTACCTGAGAGTACTACAGGGTACTATAGAGTACACAGAGGTACCTGAGAGTACTACAGGGTACTACAGAGTACACAGAGGTACCATGCAGTACTACAGGGTACTATAGAGTACACAGAGATACCATGCAGTACTACAGGTACTACAGAGTACACAGAGGTACCTGAGAGTACTACAGGGTACTATAGAGTACACAGAGGTACCTGAGAGTACTACAGAGTACACAGAGGTACCATGCAGTACTACAGGGTACTATAGAGTACACAGAGGTACCTGAGAGTACTACAGGGTACTATAGAGTACACAGAGGTACCTGAGAGTACTACAGGGTACTACAGAGTACACAGAGGTACCTGAGAGTACTACAGGGTACTACAGAGTACACAGAGGTACCTGAGAGTACTACAGGGTACTATAGAGTACACAGAGGTACCTGAGAGTACTACAGAGTACACAGAGGTACCATGCAGTACTACAGGGTACTATAGAGTACACAGAGGTACCTGAGAGTACTACAGGGTACTATAGAGTACACAGAGGTATCAGAGAGTACTACAGGGTACTATAGAGTACACAGAGGTACCTGAGAGTACTACAGGGTACTACAGAGTACACAGAGTACCTGAGAGTACTACAGGGTACTATAGAGTACACAGAGGTACCATGGAGTACTACAGGGTACTACAGAGTACACAGAGGTACCATGGAGTACTACAGGGTACTACAGAGTACACAGAGGTATCATGCAGTACTACAGGGTACTACAGAGTACACAGAGGTACCATGCAGTACTTCAGGGTACTACAGAGTACACAGAGGTACCATGCAGTACTTCAGGGTACTACAGAGTACACAGAGGTACCTGAGAGTACTACAGGGTACTACAAGTACACAGAGGTACCATGCAGTACTACAGGGTACTACAGAGTACACAGAAGGTACCATGCAGTACTACAGGGTACTAGAGAGTACACAGAGGTACCTGAGAGTGCTACAGGGTACTATAGAGTACACAGAGGTACCTGAGAGTACTACAGGGTACTACAGAGTACACAGAGGTACCATGCAGTACTTCAGGCTACTACAGAGTACACAGAGATACCATGCAGTACTACAGGGTACTACAGAGTACACAGAGGTACCATGCAGTACTTCAGGGTACTACAGAGTACACAGAGGTACCATGCAGTACTTCAGGGTACTACAGAGTACACAGAGGTACCATGCAGTACTACAGGGTACTACAGAGTACACAGAGGTACCTGAGAGTGCTACAGGGTACTATAGAGTACACAGAGGTATCATGCAGTACTACAGGGTACTACAGAGTACACAGAGGTACCATGCAGTACTACAGGGTACTACAGAGTACACAGAGGTACCATGCAGTACTACAGGGTACTATAGAGTACACAGAGGTACCATGCAGTACTACAGGGTACTACAGAGTACACAGAGTTACCATGCAGTACTACAGGTACTACAGAGTACACAGAGGTACCTGAGAGTACTACAGGGTACTATAGAGTACACAGAGTACCATGCAGCACTACAGGTACTATAGAGTACACAGAGGTACCATGCAGTACTACAGGGTACTACAGAGTACACAGAGGTACCATGCAGTACTACAGGGTACTATAGAGTACACAGAGGTACCATGCAGTACTACAGGGTACTACAGAGTACACAGAGGTACCATGCAGTACTTCAGGGTACTACAGAGTACACAGAGGTACCATGCAGTACTACAGGTACTATAGAGTACACAGAGGTACCATGCAGTACTACAGGGTACTACAGAGTACACAGAGGTACCATGCAGTACTTCAGGGTACTACAGAGTACACAGAGGTACCATGCAGTACTACAGGGTACTACAGAGTACACAGAGGTACATGCAGTACTTCAGGGTACTACAGAGTACACAGAGGTACCATGCAGTACTACAGGTACTACAGAGTACACAGAGGTACCATGCAGTACTACAGGTACTACAGAGTACACAGAGGTACCTGCAGTACTACAGGGTACTACAGAGTACACAGAGGTACCATGCAGTACTACAGGGTACTACAGAGTACACAGAGGTACCATGCAGTACTACAGGGTACTACAGAGTACACAGAGGTACCATGCAGTACTACAGGTACTACAGAGTACACAGAGGTACCATGCAGTACTTCAGGGTACTACAGAGTACACAGAGGTACCATGCAGTACTACAGGGTACTACAGAGTACACAGAGGTACCTGAGAGTCTACAGGGTACTACAGAGTACACAGAGGTACCATGCAGTACTACAGGGTACTATAGAGTACACAGAGGTACCATGCAGTACTACAGGGTACTACAGAGTACACAGAGGGTACCATGCAGTACTTCAGGGTACTACAGAGTACACAGAGGTACCATGCAGTACTACAGGGTACTACAGAGTTACACAGAGGTACCTGAGAGTACTACAGGGTACTACAGAGTACACAGAGGTACCATGCAGTACTACAGGGTACTATAGAGTACACAGAGGTACCATGCAGTACTACAGGGTACTACAGAGTACACAGAGGTACCATGCAGTACGTCAGGGTACTACAGAGTACACAGAGGTACCATGCAGTACTACAGGGTACTACAGAGTACACAGAGGGACCTGAGAGTACTACAGGGTACTATAGAGTACACAGAGGTACCATGCAGTACTACAGGGTACTATAGAGTACACAGAGGTACCATGCAGTACTACAGGGTACTACAGAGTACACAGAGGTACCATGCAGTACTACAGGGTACTATAGAGTACACAGAGGTACCATGCAGTACTACAGGGTACTACAGAGTACACAGAGGTACCATGCAGTACTTCAGGGTACTACAGAGTACACAGAGGTACCATGCAGTACTACAGGGTACTACAGAGTACACAGAGGTACCTGAGAGTACTACAGGATACTACAGAGTACACAGAGGTACCATGCAGTACTACAGGGTACTAGAGAGTACACAGAGGTACCTGAGAGTGCTACAGGGTACTATAGAGTACACAGAGGTACCTGAGAGTACTACAGGGTACTACAGAGTACACAGAGGTACCATGCAGTACTACAGGGTACTATAGAGTACACAGAGGTACCATGCAGTACTACAGGGTACTACAGAGTACACAGAGGTACCATGCAGTACTACAGGGTACTACAGAGTACACAGAGGTACCTGAGAGTACTACAGGGTACTATAGAGTACACAGAGGTACCATGCAGTACTACAGGGTACTATAGAGTACACAGAGGTACCTGAGAGTACTACAGGGTACTATAGAGTACACAGAGGTACCATGCAGTACTTCAGGGTACTACAGAGTACACAGAGGTACCATGCAGTACTACAGGGTACTACAGAGTACACAGAGGGACCTGAGAGTACTACAGGGTACTATAGAGTACACAGAGGTACCATGCAGTACTACAGGGTACTATAGAGTACACAGAGGTACCATGCAGTACTTCAGGGTACTACAGAGTACACAGAGGTACCATGCAGTACTTCAGGGTACTACAGAGTACACAGAGGTACCATGCAGTACTACAGGGTACTACAGAGTACACAGAGGTACCTGAGAGTACTAGAGGGTACTACAGAGTACACAGAGGTACCATGCAGTACTACAGGGTACTATAGAGTACACAGAGGTACCATGCAGTACTACAGGGTACTACAGAGTACACAGAGGTACCATGCAGTACTACAGGGTACTATAGAGTACACAGAGGTACCATGCAGTACTACAGGGTACTACAGAGTACACAGAGGTACCATGCAGTACTTCAGGGTACTACAGAGTACACAGAGGTACCATGCAGTACTACAGGGTACTACAGAGTACACAGAGGTACCTGAGAGTACTACAGGATACTACAGAGTACACAGAGGTACCATGCAGTACTACAGGGTACTAGAGAGTACACAGAGGTACCATGCAGTACTACAGGGTACTATAGAGTACACAGAGGTACCATGCAGTACTACAGGGTACTACAGAGTACACAGAGGTACCATGCAGTACTACAGGGTACTACAGAGTACACAGAGGTACCTGAGAGTACTACAGGGTACTATAGAGTACACAGAGGTACCATGCAGTACTACAGGGTACTATAGAGTACACAGAGGTACCTGAGAGTACTACAGGGTACTATAGAGTACACAGAGGTACCATGCAGTACTACAGGGTACTACAGAGTACACAGAGGTACCATGCAGTACTTCAGGGTACTACAGAGTACACAGAGGTACCTGAGAGTACTACAGGGTACTATAGAGTACACAGAGGTACCATGCAGTACTACAGGGTACTACAGAGTACACAGAGGTACCTGAGAGTACTACAGGGTAATACAGAGTACACAGAGGTACCATGCAGTACTACAGGGTACTATAGAGTACACAGAGTTACCATGCAGTACTACAGGGTACTACAGAGTACACAGAGGTACCTGAGAGTACTACAGGGTACTACAGAGTACGCAGAGGTACCATGCAGTACTACAGGGTACTATAGAGTACACAGAGATACCATGCAGTACTACAGAAAAGGGTTGGGTGAGTTTTTCTATTTACAATGGTTACACTGGTTTTATCAACCATCCAGTATAAATTCATAATTTGTTATAATTAGAGTATGGTTTATCCCAGCGGTCCCAAAAGGGTTTTGGGGGTCAGGGGTCACATAGGGCATGTGTCTCCGCTAAAGCCCAGTTCACATGGCACAATTTTAAATGAATCCTAACTGATCGTTCTGCTTGTTGTGCGTTACGTAGAACGTCAGACGGCTCCCATCTAAAATCGGATCTATTCTTCATGGTCTCGGCCCGATCATCGCAGCCTGCGGGGTTTTCCCTGACTGGGAGCAGAACGCAGAATGTGACAGGGAGCCAATCAGAAAGCATGATGACGTAAGAACGAAGGGGATCCCAAACAGTTCACATCAGAGGTGATATGTGGAAACAGCATGAATTTTATTCAACATTTCGTACCAGAAATATCGACAGCAGTGACAATGAGAGGAACTGGAGCGAAACTGGTACCACAGTTGATAAACCCAGTAAGTTTTCAGCTATTCATCATTAACGTGACACAAATAGGTAATGGTAAAGCTATTTGTTCAGTCAGGGCTTGACGCTGACACTAGCTCTCTTAAAATTAGTCCACAAACTGTCACTACTGTTTCTACATTGTAGTCTGTGTTTGATTATTCTAAATTGCTGGCATGTCACAGGATGCTCTTCTGGAATGGGGATGTTTGCGAGTGGAATCGGTTCTTGTGTGGGCGACACATCATTTTGTTTTGATACATCACTGTCTATTTGAGATTTAGAGGGCTACGCTGACAGTTTGCCAGCTTTTTGCTCTTATAGTTCAAAATAGCAACAGAGATTATTTGAACATATTTTCACAATATGTTCAAATAATCTCATGACCTTGTGAATCATGAAATACCAAGAAATATTGGGAAAACGGGATGTTCCTCATATCGCCCAGCCGTCTCTGTGGGTGGGGTCATGTGACTCACAGTGCCAGCGTCATGTCCTCCTGCATCCTCTGCAGCGCATCCAGCAGCGCTGGCGCCGCCCGCTGGCGGTGGTTGTCCTGCTGCGTTCGGGCGCCGCACACCGCCAACACATAGTTGTTGTGGAGGTTATGGAGCTTCGCTGTGGCTTTGTCGTAACGTTCGCGAGCCCGCTCTGCTTCCCGGCCTGTTATTGGTGGGAGAGTAAGGGACGTGACGGTCAGCGCAACAGGAAGCGCGGTCCGCGGCTGGCGCGGCGGAACCAGGACCTACCTTTGGTTAACGCCTCTCGGTACTTCTCTTTGGCGTTGTTGGCGTCGCGGCTCAGCTGACGGTAGGAGGCCTTCAGCTTCTCCAGGTCATTTTTGGTTACCTAGCAACAGCAGACAGGCTTGGGTCTGCGGTCATGAGCCGAGACGCCCCGGACCAAATCCCGGGTTACCTTGTGGTTGTGGGTCTCCAGCTGCTGATGAAGACTCTGGTAGCTCTTCTTCACCTGCTGCTTGTCCCGAATCAGCGTGGCGAGGCGTGCAGCGGGCGGAGTTCAGGTCGTCGGCGTGGCTCCTCATGATGTGACCCAACGCCTCTGTCTGACGGATCACCTGAGACCACGACTGACAGAGCCACCGGACCATGAGGGGCTGGCCCACAAGCCCCGCCCCTTGGGAAACAGGTGAGCAACTTACCTTGCTGACTGTGCTCACGTAGTCGGCGGCTTCCTGCTTCTCTGTTTGCTGAGTCATGCTGAGCAGCAGGGCGGCATATTCCTTATCGCTCTTCACCCGCAGCGTCATGAAGCGCTTCACCGTCTCCAGCAGCTAGAGGGCGCCAGAGCACACAAGTTCAGCGACAGAGAACCTGTCTGCCTCCCACCTGTCCTGATGCCACAAGTCAGGTGAGACATGTAGCAACCCGTCCCCCTTCGCCACACATGGCTGACTGTGGTACTTGTTGGGGTCGTGCGGCACCGGTCAGGCGGCGTCAGGTCCGATAGTGCGGCGCCGGTCAGGTCATGTGACAGATGCCACACAGGACTGAAGGGATGTCAAAACTTCTGGTTGTTTGTGCTGAAATTAGAAACCACTATTGATCGTAGTGGTCTGCCGATTGATCCACCGATTTCCATGGAAAAGAATTTGATTGGCGATCGCTGAACATCGTCTCCTCACTTATCACCTGGACCTCAAACTTAGCGGCTTGCAGCACCAGAGATGCCGTCTCTCTGGGTGCATCATCACTGGAAAGCTTCCCTGCCCTCACCAACATGGCGGCCCAACACAGGAACAGCTGAGATGCTTCTTCCCAGAATGCTCTGCGTTCGTAGCCTGTGTAAATGCTAGGGTTAGGGCACAATTAAATCAATTTGACATTTATATTTGAATGTTAACTTGAATATTTTTTATTTTTAATGTTCAGTATTTCTTTTACTTCTTCCTTGATTTAACATGTTGAATCGTCGCTGCATGCAGTACCTGCTTTGGCCTGCAGGTGTAAACATGTCGCCGCTGCTACTTAGAATTAAAGAAAAACATTTGCAGCCAATCCATGTGATCAATATCCACAGCAAAACACCTGATTAGATCAATGATTGGTATTGATTGGTATTGATTGTTGTGATTGGTAAATATCAGCAGGATCAGTTTTATCTCTACCTGCAGAGAATCGGTAAAACAAACGGTTCCAGAGTGATCATAGAGTCCAAATCAGTTCAGAACCTGACCGGTTCCGATTGCTGGTTCTGGTCGGGTCAGTGGGGATTCCGACCAGAACCGGCCCCATCTTACCTTCAGCTCCCAGTCCTGCAGCTTCAGCAATCCCTCGTGGGAGTTGATGAGATCCCGACCAAAACCCATCCCGGATCAGTGGTTCTGTCTCTAGAAGTGCAGCACAGAAAAACCTGAGGGCATTGTCCTGTGGAGAAAAGGACGAGTAAGAACCAGAACCACTGGGTCCAGTTTGGGGTTGCGACCTCATGGTTCTGATCACGGGATTTGGAGCCCAACTACAGCGACCCACACTTCCCAAGCCTCCCACTGGGTCTGCTCCAGTCCCACTGGTGAGCGGATCGGGTCTCTCCTCCCAGTGAGACCCGACCCGTTCTCCATTCTTTCGGTGTGGAGGAGCAGCGGCCCCCACTGAGGGCCGAGACCTGGTTCTTTCGGTCTTCACCCAAAGCTGGAGGCCTTCATGAGGCCGAAGACTGACTGACGGTAAATTGAGAGCTTTGACATCTGAAAGTTCTGGTATCATGAACCCAACAGAACCACTGGATCCTGAGGCCAACATCTGCACTGCTCAGGAAGGTACTGAACAGAACCTGAGTCCAGCAACAAGTCCAACTCACTTGCAGTAATGAGGACCACATTCTGGTGCTGGTATTACTGGATCCCCAAGAGGCCTGGGACCGGGGTCCTCCTGACCCCCAGGGGTCCTCCTGACCCCCAGGGGTCCTCCTGACCCCCAGGGGCATTCCTGAGGAGGACTTGAACTTGACCTCACCTCCTGCTTCTCTCATGCTTTGCTAAAACGACCCTATCCGATGAAGAGTGTCGCCTTCAGGATGGGTCAGAACCCGTCCTCACAGTAAGGAGCTGATCAACCATCTCTGGGTCCAGGCTGGACTTCCGGCCACCAGCTGGAGGGTCGCCGATGCTACGCTAGCTTTAGCCTTAGCTCCTGAGCCCCATTCAAACTAATGGAGGAAGGGCTATTATGCTACTGCTAGGAGATAGCCTCCACTGCTCCAATGGAGGTCCGTCACCTTTGAACTCACAACACGTTCAGAACCTGAATAAGTCGGGTCCATTGTAGCAGAACTTGTCCCGGCTGCTGTCCCCGATTCGGTCCCGATAAGCCCGCGGAGCGAGCAGCCGGAGGAGGAAAGCAGTTCGGGACCTCCACAGTCTGGGAGAGAGATCGCTGTTTTCCCGGAGCTTTCTTTACGTTTACTGACCTGAAAACTGGATAATGCGGCGGCAGCGTCTCCGTCTGGTCACCGTGCTTCCCTCTGGTCCTCCCCGGGACTCATGTCGTCCTCTGCACAGGGTTTATCTGCTCCGTTCCCGTGTTTTTGCTCTGCTGTCTGGGATGCAGAGCTAAAAGCTAACAGCTAACAGGGAGGGGCTTCCGCCGGAAACGGAAAACCAGGAAGAAGTGGGAGAGAGACGGGATGGGGTGGGAGGAGCCAGTAAAGAGTCACGTGACGAAAACAACAAGCGACAAGAAGAAAGTGGACATATGGTTCATTCCGCCATGTTTTATTCCCAAACCAGAAACAGAACCTTCAACAAAGACCAGACACTAAACCATAGATAAGGACATAAACACCTAAACAGCAAACAGAAATAAAATTCATCGAAACATTTAAACAGGAAGCAGTTAAACCAGGACAGAGTTTACTAAGTTTACTCTTCATAAAACGACCAGAGGGGCGGTGTGGAGTGCAGCATGATGGGCTTGAAATAAAACCATGTCTTCATCGTCTAATTGATGGCTGTAAATTAGTTTTGTACTGCGAGTTTTATTATTGATTAAAGTTTCAAGAAAGAAAAACAGACCAGATGAAACTAGGAGGGAGGGTTGTTAATGGAACCAGTGAGTCCTGGGCGGAGCGCTGAGCTGGAAATGAGAAGAATGAAGGAACAGTCAAAGTTTCTGTCCAACTGGTTCCAGAAACATGAGGCGTTCACTGCCCTCCGTTCAACACAGCTTCAACACCCTTTTGTTTTTCCTCCTGTGGGGTCACATGACCTCCAAACAGGAAACACACTTCGCTGGGCGGAGAGGAAAACATTTATGAACAGTAAATCAAAGTCAATCATTCAATTCAGAATAAAAAACAATTCATTTTCAAATAATTTGGACTCTAAATACATAAAAGGATCAAATTAAATAAACTAATAAAATATATTGATAATTAATTGTTTTTAAAAATGTCAGCAGAAAAAAATACCGGAAGAAATAAAAGATTCAGAAAAAATTACAAGAAGAAAGAGAAAATTCTCAAATAAGAAACAAAATACTTGAACAAATTTTAAATAAATCTGCCAACAATAAGAGGAAATCAAACTCTAACATTTGGTTATAAAATATTTAAACAACAAATTAAAAATATCCCAACAAACATGTAGAACAATTAATTTCAAGAATTGCAAATATTTTCAGATCTCTTTCTCCCAGATTTTATAAGATTTCATTCCCATAACTTTATATATCAATATTTCTATATTTACTCCTTGGTGATGATATCTGTGCGGTTCTGATTTCATAATTGAGATCATTAATGCCTGGTTCTCCAGTAGAGTTATCTGAACTTGGTTGCCTAGCAACAAAAGGGTTAAAGTTCATTCATTTTGTCTCTGAGCTCCACCAGGTCCGTTGACCAGTTCCAGAACCCGACCAGAACCCCTCAGTGTAAATTGCCTTGAGAAATAATGAGATTTGGTTATTAAACAGGCTTTAATTCTGAAAAATAATCAAATGTTACAATCTGTTCATGTGATCCAGATGGGTCAGAACCAGAGCTACTGGGCCACTGGGCTCAGCTGATGGACGGAACCAGAACAGGCAAAGATCCCAGTTTATCTTTAATTCTCCTCAATCTGTTCCCTCCCAACAGGCCAGTCAATCAGCTTCAGTCTGTCACACATAAACATGGTTATGTAAGCTGCAGCGTCTGCATGTAAGCAGATGAAATAAAGACAGAATCCAGAACAGAAGCAAACTTGAAATATTCATGAAATACAAATATGACACATTCACCAAATCCTAGTTAACTAAAGCTGGACTTTATGAACAGAAATAAAATATCAAATATTTTTCACTAATAAGAAACTGCATTCAATTTTTTTTAAAGAGAAATCTGAAACCAAAGGAAATCTGCTTTTAGATATTCAGACATTAAAAGGTCAAACCTCCCAGAGGAGGAGGCGTCGTCCCAGTGGGCGAGCTACATAGAGAATGAACAGAGAGAGAGAGGGAGAGACAGAGAGAGGGAGAGAGGGAAAGAGAGAGAGAGGGAGTGCCGGCAGGTAGAACAGGTTTGGGCGAGGCGGTCAAGACACTCAGCAGAGAGACAGAGAGACAGAGAGACAGAGAGACGAGTCAGATTTATTGTTTCGGTCAAATAAAACTTCATTTTTCCAGATACGAAGGACCTGAATCTGTTTTAGACAGAAGAAGAAGAAGCTGCCAGAGGAGTTGGACGGTTTTTAAAAAGACAGAAGAAGACGAAGGTGGACACACCTGAGGACATGTGAGTCGTCTCCAACTGGAAAAATCCTGACACTTGAAAACCAGTACAACCAGAAGATAGATAGATAGATAGATAGATAGATAGATAGATAGATAGATAGATAGATAGATAGATAGATAGATAGATAGATAGATAGATAGATAGATAGATAGATAGATAGATAGATAGATAGATAGATAGATAGATAGATAGATAGATAGATAGATAGATAGATAGATAGATAGATATTGGCGGTTCTGACCAGTTCTTCCTGACAGAACCGGGTCAGGAAAAGTACGAGGACATGTTTTTATTTGGTGTATGTAAACTTGTGGTTCCTGCTGTCGGGTAAATTATTATCGAACAAGTTGAGATCCTTTAGGTCGTGTTCTGTGATGGATCCTGATCATCAGCAGAGTTCTGATTGATCATGAGACGTTTGAATGTTCTGTCAGGTTTGGACTAGGCCACAGCGTCTGAACGTCTCCTGTAGAGAAACCATCACTTGATGATCCTGGTTTATAAAACTGGGCTGCAGCATTTCCTGCTGCGGTTCTTGATGCTGCGGTTCTTGATGCTGCGTTTCCTGCTGCGGTTCTTGATGTTGCTACAGCATTTCCTGCTGTGGTTCTTGATGTTGCTGCAGCATTTCCTGCTGCGGTTCTTGATGCGGTTCTTGATGCTGCGTTTCCTGCTGCGGTTCTTGATGCTGCGTTTCCTGCTGCGGTTCTTGATGCTGCGGTTCTTGATGCTGCTGCAGCGGTTCCTGCTGCGGGTCTTGATGCTGCGTTTCCTGCTGCGGTTCTTGATGCTGCGGTTCTTGATGCTACGTTTCCTGCTGCGGTTCTTGATGCTGAGTTTCCTGCTGCGGTTCTTGATGCTGCGGTTCCTGCTGCGGTTCTTGATGCTGCGGTTCTTGATGCTGCGGTTCTTGATGCTGCGGTTCCTGCTGCGGTTCTTGATGCTGCGGTTCTTGATGCTGCGTTTCCTGCTGCGGTTCTTGATGCTGCGTTTCCTGCTGCGTTTCCTGCTGCAGTTCTTGATGCTGCGTTTCCTGCTGCGGTTCTTGATGCTGCGGTTCTTGATGCTGCGGTTCTTGATGCTGCGTTTCCTGCTGCTGTTCTTGATGCTGCGTTTCCTGCTGCGTTTCCTGCTGCGGTTCTTGATGCTGCGTTTCCTGCTGCGGTTCTTGATGCTGCGTTTCCTGCTGCGGTTCTTGATGCTGCGGTTCTTGATGCTGCGTTTCCTGCTGCTGCGGTTCTTGATGCTGCGGTTCCTGCTGCAGTTCTTGATGCTGCGTTTCCTGCTGCGGTTCTTGATGCTGCGGTTCTTGATGCTGCGTTTCCTGCTGCGGTTCTTGATGCTGCGGTTCTTGATGCTGCGTTCCTGCTGCGGTTCTTGATGCTGCGTTTCCTGCTGCGGTTCTTGATGCTGCGGTTCTTGATGCTGCGTTTCCTGCTGCGGTTCTTGATGCTGCGGTTCTTGATGCTGCGTTCCTGCTGCGGTTCTTGATGCTGCGTTTCCTGCTGCGGTTCTTGATGCTGCGGTTCTTGATGCTGCGTTTCCTGCTGCGGTTCTTGATGCTGCGGTTCTTGATGCTGCGTTCCTGCTGCGGTTCTTGATGCTGCGGTTCCTGCTGCGGTTCTTGATGCTGCGGTTCTTGATGCTGCGGTTCCTGCTGCGGTTCTTGATGCTGCGTTTCCTGCTGCGGTTCTTGATGCTGCGGTTCTTGATGCTGCGTTTCCTGCTGCGGTTCTTGATGCTGCGGTTCTTGATGCTGCGTTCCTGCTGCGGTTCTTGATGCTGCGTTTCCTGCTGCGGTTCTTGATGCTGCGGTTCTTGATGCTGCGTTTCCTGCTGCGGTTCTTGATGCTGCGTTTCCTGCTGCGGTTCTTGATGCTGCGGTTCTTGATGCTGCGGTTCTTGATGCTGCGGTTCTTGATGCTGCGTTTCCTGCTGCGGTTCTTGATGCTGCAGTTCTTGATGCTGCGGTTCTTGATGCTGCGTTCCTGCTGCGGTTCTTGATGCTGCGGTTCCTGCTGCGGTTCTTGATGCTGCGGTTCTTGATGCTGCGGTTCCTGCTGCGGTTCTTGATGCTGCGTTTCCTGCTGCGGTTCTTGATGCTGCGGTTCTTGATGCTGCGGTTCCTGCTGCGGTTCTTGATGCTGCGGTTCTTGATGCTGCGGTTCTTGATGCTGCGTTCCTGCTGCGGTTCTTGATGCTGCGTTTCCTGCTGCGGTTCTTGATGCTGCGGTTCTTGATGCTGCGTTTCCTGCTGCGGTTCTTGATGCTGCGGTTCTTGATGCTGCGGTTCTTGATGCTGCGGTTCCTGCTGCGGTTCTTGATGGTGCTGCAGCGTTTTGTGCTGCAGTTCTTGCAGAGAGAACGAGAAAGCGAGGATTTAGAGATGGAATCGGCTCCAGATCTGATTTCTTTGGATTTTAACGACCAGGTTTTATCTGTAAATGTTTTAGTTAGTTTAGTTCGGTTTAGTTTTATTTAGCAGCTCAAAACAGATTTTTGGAAACTAAATGAATGAAACTGGCTCAGTTCAGATTATTAAACTCGTTAACTTGCAGAGTTGATTGCCTGTCTCTCCTGGAAGCATAAACTCGACCTGATTGCTTACAATGTGGAGGAAGTGACATCATAGATGTTTATTATGTTTTAATGAAACTTGATTCATTTCAATGTTTCTTTCTCTCCAGATTGGTTGTTCCACCGCCCCTCCCCCTCTGACCCGTCCTGTGACATCATCAAAATGTCATCAAAAATCAACATTTCTTTGGAGAACCCGTATGGTCAGGTGACCATCCCTCGGGCTAAGCTCCGCCCCTCAGATGATGCAACAGTGATATCCAATCCGGTGGCTCTGAGCAGCGAGAACCCATACGCCCAGAAGGGCTCAGCCCCGCCCCCCTACACGGTGACGGAGGAAGAGGAGGAGGAAGAGGCGGGGCGATGCCCAGCCTGCTGCTACCGCTGCCGCAGGAGGAAGTGATGTCACCGAACCAGAACCAACAGAACCAGAACTGGGCTGCAGATCCGAAGCTTAGAGACTTCAAAGGAAACAGTTCACACAGACTTTGGACCATCGATTCTGGTTCTGGAGCTCAGGACAGAACCCGAACAGAACCTGGACAGAACCCGAACAGAACCTGGACAGAACCTGGACAGAACCTGGACAGAACCCGAACAGAACCTGGACAGAACCTGAACAGAACCCGAACAGAACCTGAACAGAACCTGAACAGAACCTGGATAGAACCTGGATAGAACCTGGACAGAACCTGGACAGAACCCGAACAGAACCTGGACAGAACCTGAACAGAACCCGAACAGAACCTGAACAGAACCTGAACAGAACCTGGATAGAACCTGGACAGAACCTGAACAGAACCCGAACAGAACCTGAACAGAACCTGAACAGAACCTGGATAGAACCTGGACAGAACCTGAACAGAACCTGAACAGAACCTGAACAGAACCTGGATAGAACCTGGACAGAACCTGGATAGAACCTGAACAGAACCTGGATAGAACCTGGACAGAACCTGGACAGAACCCGAACAGAACCTGGACAGAACCTGAACAGAACCTGAACAGAACCCGAACAGAACCTGAACAGAACCTGGATAGAACCTGGACAGAACCTGAACAGAACCTGGACAGAACCTGAACAGAACCCGAACAGAACCTGAACAGAACCTGGACAGAACCTGAACAGAACCTGGATAGAACCTGGACAGAACCTGAACAGAACCTGGACAGAACCTGAACAGAACCTGAACAGAACCTGGACAGAACCTGGACAGAACTTGCTTCAGAACTCTGAGAAATTAGATTTAAATGTTTGTTTTTTATATTTTTAGATTTATTTAGTTTTAGTTCCTTCGAAAAGTCAAGATGGCTGCCTGGCTGCCGTTGCCATGACAACTCCACCTGAAGACTTTGTTTTACACTTTAAATCATTTTCATATAAAATGTAAATCGGATCCTATTTAACGATATTTAATCAAAGTTCAGAAAAACGTTTTGAATTTTATTTTCAACAAAAAGATTTTGATGAGATTTTTGTTCCAGCAGCAGAAAAACGAACCGAATCATGACGTCATAACCAGGCAGAGATTATGGCTGTGAAACATTTATGAATCATTATTTTATTGCTGAAATGCTTGTTTTATTTCTGGCTTCAGGAAAAATGTTTCTCCATAAAGTATTTTTGTTTTCTGCATCTTTTCAAAATGCCTGTGAAGCCGCAGCGAGTTGGAGATGAAGAACAAAATAAAATCATGATTTGCTTTGCTTTTTATGTCCCGTTTATGTGTAAAACACAAACAGCAGGGGGCGCCAGCAGGGGGCGCCGTTTGCCCCATTCTGTGGGTAAAGCAGTCGCCTCTTGACCAGAAGGTTGAGGGTTCGATTCCAGACTCACATTCACCCATTCATTTATATGAATGGGTTAGTTTAGTTCGGTTGTGGTTATAAATATTAGTTATTTGTTCAGTTGGCTTACATTCCTGCAGAAACAGGAAAGGATACTTTCAAAATAAAACAGGAAATCAGGCTTAAATACACTAGAAATCAGACAGGAGAGAAGAAGAAGTTGAGAAAAAAAATGAAGCCGATGGACAAGACAAGACGCTCAGTAGAACCCAGTACAGGAGGTTCTGATGGTTCTGATGGTTCTGGTGGTCTGAACTGGGCTGGATGTTTTTCAGCCTACTTCATGCTGCCAGACAGGCTCTTTCTCCGACCGGTTCTGATTCTGCAGATTTGATGGGAAACGAGAAACTGAACCAGAATCATCAGTTAGAGACAATTATTATTGCTGGCTTTATGGGTCAAACTTTCTGATTTTAATTCATTTAGTTTTTTATTTCCTCTAGTTAACTTTAGCTTTTTTTAAAAAGTCAGAAACACAAAGAAATTCATTAGTCTGGTGTGACGGTTCCGGACCAGTAAGCGGTCCAAACCCATCAATGCTCTGACTGGGAAGTGACCAGTGAGCCCAGCAGGTCCTGACCCGGTAACCAGTACGGTCCTCATCGTCTCCATGACACCAGAGACCTGAACCTGGATCCACTTTCTATTGGCTGATCTGGGATCCGGTATTGACCAGCAGGTGATTATCAGGATCTTTAGTTTTGTGCTTCTATATTGATCTGAACTTCTCTCAGGTTGTTATTATTTTTATTATTGATGAGTATTGATTGGACAACAGGCTGAAGTTGATGTTATACATGTGAGCATTTTGTTTGAGGTCAGGTTTCACCTGGTTGGTGAATTATTGATGGAGGCGAGTTTGTCTCTCTGGGAGACGATCAAAGCCAACAGAAGACGAGCGAACAGGAGGCGGAAAGACGGAGAGAAGACATAAACGAAACAAGAATAAAGGCTGGAAGAGAAACAGAAAAAACAGAAAGCGGAGAGAAGAGCTGGAAAACATGGAACGATGAAGACTGAGGAAGAAGAGGAGCAATACAACAAACCCAGGTGAGATTCTGTCTGACCAATCAAAACACAGGAAGGAAAATTATTTCATCCAATCGAAAACATTAAGAAAAACTTTTTATTTTGGTTAACAAAAACCCTAAACTGATAATAATCACGAGAAAAAGACATTTTAATATCCAGCATGTTGATACCAGTCTGATCCCAGACTGTTCCCAGTCAGATCCCAGACTGTTCCCAGTCAGATCCCAGACTGTTCCCATTCAGATCCCAGACTGTTCCCAGGCTGTTCCCAGTCTTATCGCAGACTGTTCCCAGTCAGATCCCAGACTGTTCACAGTCAGATCCCAGACTGTTCCCAGCCAGATCCCAGACTGTTCACAGCCAGATCCCAGACTGTTCCCAGTCAGATCCCAGACTGTTCCCAGTCTGTTCCCAGTCTGATCCCAGACTGTTCCCATTCAGATCCCAGACTGTTCCCAGGCTGTTCCCAGTCTTATCGCAGACTGTTCCCAGTCAGATCCCAGACTGTTCACAGTCAGATCCCAGACCTTTCCCAGTCAGATCCCAGACTGTTCCCAGTCAGATCCCAGACTGTTCACAGTCAGATCCCAGACCTTTCCCAGTCAGATCCCAGACTGTTCCCAGTCAGATCCCAGTCTGTTCCCAGTCAGATCCCAGACCTTTCCCAGTCAGATCCCAGACTGTTCCCAGGCTGTTCCCAGTCTGATCCCAGGCTGTTCCCAGACTGTTCACAGTCAGATCCCAGACTGTTCACAGTCAGATCCCAGACTGTTCACAGTCAGATCCCAGACCTTTCCCAGTCAGATCCCAGACTGTTCCCAGTCAGATCCCAGACTGTTCACAGTCAGATCCCAGACTGTTTCCAGTCAGATCCCAGACTGTTCCCAGTCAGATCCCAGACTGTTCCCAGTCAGATCCCAGACTGTTCCCAGACTGTTCACAGTCAGATCCCAGACTGTTCCCAGTCAGATCCCAGACTGTTCCCAGTCTGTTCCCAGTCTGATCCCAGACTGTTCCCATTCAGATCCCAGACTGTTCCCAGGCTGTTCCCAGTCTTATCGCAGACTGTTCCCAGTCAGATCCCAGACTGTTCCCAGTCAGATCCCAGACTGTTCCCAGTCAGATCCCAGTCTGTTCCCAGTCAGATCCCAGACCTTTCCCAGTCAGATCCCAGACTGTTCCCAGTCTGTTCCCAGGCTGTTCCCAGTCTGATCCCAGACTGTTCCCAGTCTGATCCCAGACTGTTCCCAGGCTGTTCCCAGTCTGATCCCAGGCTTTTCCCAGACTGTTCCCAGTCAGATCCCAGACTGTTCCCAGTCTGATCGCAGACTGTTCCCAGTCAGATCCCAGACTGTTCACAGTCAGATCCCAGACTGTTCCCAGGCTGTTCCCAGTCTGATCCCAGACTGTTCCCAGTCTGTTCCCAGGCTGTTCCCAGTCTGATCCCAGACTGTTCCCAGTCTGATCCCAGACTGTTCCCAGGCTGTTCCCAGTCTGATCCCAGACTGTTCCCAGTCTGATCCCAGACTGTTCCCAGTCTGATCCCAGACTGTTCCCAGTCAGATCCCAGGCTGTTCCCAGACTGTTCCCAGTCAGATCCCAGGCTGTTCCCAGACTGTTCCCAGTCTGATCCCAGACTGTTCCCAGTCAGATCCCAGGCTGTTCCCAGACTGTTCCCAGTCTGATCCCAGACTGTTCGCAGTCAGATCCTAGACTGTTCCCAGTCTGTTCCCAGTCTGATCCCAGACTGTTCCCAGTCTGTTCCCAGGCTGTTCCCAGTCTGATCCCAGACTGTTCCCAGTCTGATCCCAGACTGTTCCCAGGCTGTTCCCAGTCTGATCCCAGACTGTTCCCAGTCTGTTCCCAGGCTGTTCCCAGTCTGATCCCAGACTGTTCCCAGTCTGATCCCAGACTGTTCCCAGTCAGATCCCAGGCTGTTCCCAGACTGTTCCCAGTCAGATCCCAGGCTGTTCCCAGACTGTTCCCAGTCTGATCCCAGACTGTTCCCAGTCAGATCCCAGGCTGTTCCCAGACTGTTCCCAGTCTGATCCCAGACTGTTCGCAGTCAGATCCTAGACTGTTCCCAGTCTGTTCCCAGTCTGATCCCAGACTGTTCCCAGTCTGTTCCCAGGCTGTTCCCAGTCTGTTCCCAGGCTGTTCCCAGTCTGATCCCAGACTGTTCCCAGTCTGATCCCAGACTGTTCCCAGTCTGATCCCAGACTGTTCCCAGTCTGTTCCCAGGCTGTTCCCAGTCTGATCCCAGACTGTTCCCAGTCTGATCCCAGACTGTTCCCAGTCTGTTCCCAGTCAGATCCCAGGCTGTTCCCAGACTGTTCCCAGTCTGATCCCAGTCTGTTCCCAGTCAGATCCCAGGCTGTTCCCAGGCTGTTCCCAGTCTGATCCCAGACTGTTCCCAGTCTGATCCCAGACTGTTCCCAGTCTGTTCCCAGTCAGATCCCAGGCTGTTCCCAGACTGTTCCCAGTCTGTTCCCAGGCTGTTCCCAGTCTGATCCCAGACTGTTCCCAGTCTGATCCCAGACTGTTCCCAGACTGTTCCCAGTCAGATCCCAGGCTGTTCCCAGACTGTTCCCAGTCAGATCCCAGGCTGTTCCCAGACTGTTCCCAGTCTGATCCCAGACTGTTCCCAGTCAGATCCAGGCTGTTCCCAGACTGTTCCCAGTCTGATCCCAGACTGTTCGCAGTCAGATCCTAGACTGTTCCCAGTCTGTTCCCAGTCTGATCCCAGACTGTTCCCAGTCTGTTCCCAGGCTGTTCCCAGTCTGTTCCCAGGCTGTTCCCAGTCTGATCCCAGACTGTTCCCAGTCTGATCCCAGACTGTTCCCAGTCTGATCCCAGACTGTTCCCAGTCTGTTCCCAGGCTGTTCCCAGTCTGATCCCAGACTGTTCCCAGTCTGATCCCAGACTGTTCCCAGTCTGTTCCCAGTCAGATCCCAGGCTGTTCCCAGACTGTTCCCAGTCTGATCCCAGTCTGTTCCCAGTCTGATCGAGTAACAGATGTCATCGTGTCTACAAACCAGATGGCGTTATCCTAAACCAAGCTGGAAAAAAACCTTCTCACCACCAACTAGCAACAAGAAGTCCTTCGTCCAATCACAGGACAACGTGAGCAATGAGGTCATCGCTCCAGAAGAAGCAACGGATCAGGATGGAACCACCGGATATTGGAGATGTTCCAAACCAAATGGATCTGAAGACACCAGCTGGAGGCAGAGCTGCTGCTCCCAGTTCGCCCAGTTCCCCCAGTTCCTCATTCAAGACGTCTACTGGAAGCTGAGACGACTCGTGTGAAACAGAAGTTTTAAGTGACAATAGAAAGAACCAGGGGGATTGCTGCATTTTTTCATGATTCACTAAACGGTAAAAAGGTTTTCTAGTCGGCTAAAAGGTCATCACTGAGGTCAGACAGCTTCTATTCAAAACCCCTAAATATGTGAATAATTAGCTTGATCTCATTAATTATTTATATTTGTGGGAGATTTTAATGTCCATGTTGACAAACCAAAGATATAGAGGCAGAAAGCTGAATATTTCTGATCATTTATCCATTAACATCCTGTCACAAACCGTTCTGTCAGCAGAACCTTTAATATTCCTCCTCCTCCTCCTCTTCCTCCTCCTCCTCCTCCTCTTCCTCCTCTTCCTCCTCCTCCTCCTCCTCCTCCTCTTCCTCCTCCTCCTCTTCCTCCTCCTCCTCTTCCTTCTTCTCCTCCTCTTCCTCCTCTTCCTCCTCCTCCTCCTCCTCTTCCTCCTCCTCCTCCTCCTCCTCCTCGCCTTCCAGCTGGAACATGGAGATGAGCATGTGAAGCTCTAAGCTCCACATGTTATTGATCCCATTAAAGGTGGCGTCTCCAGTGGACAAATGATGATTCCTGTAGCAGAGAATCAGAACCAGAACTGCAGCTGGAGTTCTGGCAAGAACTAGGATGATAGAGACACCATCCGGTTCTGGACCATCCGGTTCTGGACCATCCGGTTCTGGACCAGCCGGTTCTGCTGCTAGTTTATAAATCACTGTTGCTGGTTCTGGTTCTGCTCTGCATCAGAACCAGAACCAAACATGGAGAAGCAGCTTTCAGATCCCTTGAAGCTGATTGGTCGATAAATGTTTTTGCTGATTCTGACTGGATGTAAAGGTGATTTTCTAACTTCCTGCTGAAACGTTTTCGTGACCCTGAAGGGAAAATGATTCATGAGATGAGGAGGAGGAAGATGACCCCCTGCCCCCCCCTCCCTGCTCCTCTGTTGCCGTGGAGACGGTCGGCAGGGGAACGGACTTGGCGTGCGTCGTGTGTTTCGGCAGCTACGACTTGCTGACGCGGTTGCCTCGGCGACTCCACTGTGGCCACGCCTTCTGCCAGGCGTGTCTGAAGAGACTGGACACGGTCATCAACGAGCAGGTGAGGTCAAAAGGTCAGGAGGTCAAGAGGAGGACTGAATCTTCACTGCTGGGAACCTGACTGGGTCAAAGGTCACTTGAGGATCAGTTTGACCTTCCTCACAGGGTTAGGGTTGACGCTAAAGGTGCTCCTCCTCTTCCTCTTCCTCTTCTTCCTCATCTCCCTCCTCCTCCTCCTCTTCCTCCTCCTCTTCCTCCTCTTCCTCTTCCTCCTCCTCTTCCTCTTCTCCCTCCTCCTCCTCTTCCTCATCTCCCTCTTCCTCCTCTTCCTCTTCTTCCTCCTCCTCCTCCTCCTCTTCTTCTCCTCCTCCTCTTTCTCCTCCTCCTCCTCCTCTTCCTCCTCCTCCTCTTCTTCCTCCTCTTCCTCATCTCCCTCTTCCTCCTCCTCTTCCTCATCTCCCTCTTCCTCCTCCTCTTTCTCCTCTTCCTCTTCTTCCTCCTCCTCCTCCTCCTTTTCCTCCTCCTCTTCCTCTTCCTCTTCTTCCTCCTCCTCCTCCTCTTCCTCCTCCTCCTCTTCTCTTCCTCTTCCTCTTCCTCCTCCTCTTCCTCCTCCTCCCTTCCTCTTCTTCCTCCTCCTCCTCCTCTTCCTCCTCCTCCTCTTTTTCCTCCTCCTCTTCCTCCTCCTCCTCCTCTTCCTCAGGTGTGGATTCCGTGTCCCCAGTGCCGGCAGAATACGCCGCGGCCGCGCGGTGGCGCCGCTGGTCTGGACCTGGACCTGGCATCGTTCCTGGCGGTGAAAGCCCAGCAGACCTTCATCTCCTGCTCCTCTTCCTCACAAAGCCCCGCCCCCAGGGGCGGAGCTTCATCCGGCGACGGGAAGCTTTGGCTGGGGAAGGAAACTCCCGACGACGGCTGGCGGCACGGCGGCCTGGCGGAGCCGCGCTTCCATCGCTACGTCGACTGCTGCCCGGCGCCGTCCTGCTGGCACTGCTGCTGGTTCTGCTGCCCCGGCCGAGGCTGACACACTGGACCGGAACCGACCCGGCTCTGGAGGAGGCCCAGTTCTGATGTTCATTCTATATTTCCTGGTTTTCTCTCAGTTCTGTATCAGAACCGGGTCGCCGTGAATAAAATCCCGAGCTTTGAAATATTTGTGTTCAGAAACATCAAATAAAAGCTTTAAAGTTTTGGGTCTTTGATCTCATTGATCTCAACCAAACTGGACCCAAACTGGAACCAAACTGGAACCAAACTGGAACCAGACTGGGACCAAACTGGAACCAAACTGGGACCAAACTGGAACCAAACTGGAACCAAACTGGGACCAAACTGGGACCAAACTGGAACTAGACTGGACCCAAACTGGGACCAAACTGGAACCAAACTGGAACCAAACTGGGACCAAACTGGAACCAAACTGGAACCAGACTGGAACCAAACTGGAACCAGACTGGAACCAAACTGGAACCAGACTGGACCCAAACTGGGACCAAACTGGACCCAAACTGGGACCAAACTGGGACCAGACTGGAACTAGACTGGAACCAAACTGGAACCAAACTGGAACCAGACTGGAACCAAACTGGGACCAAACTGGAACCAGACTGGAACTAGACTGGAACCAAACTGGAACCAAACTGGAACCAGACTGGAACCAAACTGGAACCAGACTGGAACCAGACTGGAACCAAACTGGGACCAAACTGGAACCAAACTGGAACCAGACTGGAACCAAACTGGAACCAGACTGGAACCAAACTGGGACCAAACTGGAACCAGACTGGAACCAAACTGGAACCAGACTGCCTCTCTGAGCAAACATAAAATGATTTCTGTTCCAGATTCAAACCCAAAGCTGCTCAAATAGAAATTTATTCTTTACACATAATTTACAAAAATAAACAAACTGACAGTTTATGGCTCTCAGCCAATCAGGACCTCACTGATAATGTCTCAGTGCTTTCAACCAATCAGAAGTTCAACCTTTGGCCACAGGTGACAGTGTGGAGGAGACGGTGCTTAGGCATAAAGCACTCTGGGAATTTGAGTCCGTGTCTTTTTGTCCGTCCTGCTCAAAGCTCTGCCCTCAGAGTCTCCAGCCAATAACAATGCGCGATGGCCTCTGGCCGTTGGCCAATCAGAGGCTGCCGAGAGCTTCCCCCATCCTGATTCGCTGTCCTGGCTGCAGGTCAAAGGTGAAGTCCGCTGGCGCCTCGAACAGCAGGACGACGGTGGAGCCCAGTTGAACTCGCCCACAGGCTCGCCTTTACGCAAGGCCACGCCCCCTTCGCTGGCCTTCACCTGGTCGCCCATGGCAACGTAGCTGCGGTCCTGGAACGAACCTTTGCTGTAGCGAGGAGCGTTGGTCCGCAGCTCCTGAGGAAGGAAAGAGAGAAGGGTCACATCGGGGGCCTCATGTCTAAAGCGACGAGCAAACAAAAAATGTGCGGCGCCACATTTTACGGAAAATCAGCCTGTAGAAAAATGAACTTTGCACCAAAGTTTGCAGAAATGCATGAACAATTTCTCTCTGGTGTGAAAATGTGCATATGAACCAGGGTCATTTCTGTTAGATTCACTTTTATTTATGTTTTATTAATTTAAAGAAAGACTTTAAAAGAAAATCCTCCTTCCTTAAATTCGGAAGCACAAAACTGAAACACCATTCGGTGTGTCAGTGGTTGTAGGGTCACATGACCAGCCGTACGTCAGAGACTGACATGCTGCTGCTCTCCACTAGGAGTCGCTGTCCAACGCTGCTGATTGTGGATCAAAACATGCTACTGATTACACGGTTTGACAAGTGGGAACTAGTGAGAGTTTTAGCTTTGTCTGGAAGCTAGCATGCTAGTGCTAGTTCCTGGTTATTGTTTGGGTTCAGTCAGTGAAAGCCAGGGGTCGGCGATCCGGGCCTGGAGGGCCTGCAGCTCTGAGACGTCTCTCAGGTTCAACAAACTGGAATCCAACAGCTGAATCACCTCCTGAGATCAGTCTGGTAACCAGAGTCCTGCTAATGACCTCATTATTTGACTCAGGTGTGTTGAAGTAGAGATACACTGTGCCAAACCCTCATCTTCACTCCGGACCGGACCGGACCCAACTGGACCGGACCCAACTGGACCGGACCCAACTGGACCCGACCAGATCCTTTTTTTTCATCATTTCTCTCACCTCCATCAAGGAGCTGAACTGGTTGCATTTCTTGGATGAAGGGAAAAAACATGTTGGATTTCAGGAACTATGAACTGAACCAATTTATCCTGGGATAAAAACCCAACACAAAATAAATTAAATAAAGAGTGAAAACCTTAACAATGGAAATAATAATTTAGCTCAGTTTGTCTCAAAGACAAAACGATTCGTCTGAATTCATCTATGGCTCATTTATCAATAGGGCTATTGATCAGTTTATTGATCCCAGGGTTGATCAATAGGTTTGATTACTGAAGGTGATCAGGTGAGTATAATCTCAGGTGTATCAGCAGCTGCATGAAGGTGATCTGAGGATCTGTGGCTCTGATGGAGAACATGGAGCCATTGATCAGAGATCGTATTGATCTGCTGGTTTATTGGTGTTTAGATTGATCCAGACTGATCATCCTGGAGCTCTGAGCAGAACTTGAAGCAGGTACCGGTACCGGTACTGGGAGCGTTAACGCAGCCTGTTGAATGTGACAGGTAGCCAATCAGAAAGCACGGATTCTCCTCTGTGGGAAACATGGAGGGAATCCCAAACTCCTGACCCGGCGTGACCCGGCGTGACCCAGCGTGACCCGGCAGACATCGGAGACGACGTGTGGAAACAACATGAATGTTCATTCAACATTTCAAGCAAAGAATATAGAAATGACAAGGGGAGGATTTATCAACTGCCACCCTAACCAAAATGGAGCTTAGCAGTTGTAGGGTTTCTTTATTAATGAACAACATTAGCCGCTAATGTTAGCGCCACTCTTAATCCCAACCCTAACACCTATTAGCCGCTAATGTTAGCGCCACTCTGGCAGGCGGCCATTATTGATAGTCCAAAGAGCAGAAATCTGTCACAGAAATAGTCGTATTTCTTACCCCATTTCTAAAAATTTGAAAATTAAAGCTGAGAAAATTGCTGATGTTTTGATACGTAGGCTAATGCTACGTATCTTCTTAACTTCAGTTAGTTAAGTGTTAACTACCTGATCGGACCAAACTGGACTGGACCAGACCGGTCCGAAGCGAAGTTGTCCGTCGGATCAAGGTTCGGTTTTTCAGTCTGATTAGCAATCAGACTGGAGTTGCATTAACTGGGCTGCAGCGAAGGCACATCTAAGATCTGATAAAGTTCCTGGACTCGGCTGTTTGCTGCGGTCCTGGTTCTGATTTTATTCTTGCTTTGCTGTTTTAGCCCTCAATCTTCTGAACTTCCAGTAGGAACCGGTTCTTCCCTTGAGTGGGACCCGTCTGGGTCTGGACTCACCTGGTCGAAGTAGACCCTGATG